>NC_051154.1:347498538-347545075 GCF_013339745.2 Dermacentor silvarum | reverse complement strand
TTCCTTCAACAAGCATCATGCGTCGCCTTGATCCTTGTGACATCGCTGCGTACCTGTCTCACGCTGTGCATCCACCTGATTTGGAGTTTGCATTTCGGCATAGCTTGTGAACGGAGCATACAAATTACATGACAATACAGTTTTGACCTTTGCGACAGATAAACGTGAACACGCTGCATGTGATGAAAGTAAACACAACTGTACGCATCGCCGTTAGTTGTAAAGTATTTAATTAACCACTTTACTTAAGCTTCGATTCACAGATATTGCAACATTTGCGTTGGATGTGCATATTTAAAAAATTATTGCCATATCAGTGTCCACGGGTGTAACGTAATACTGTCTACTCACTTTTCTGGTTCCTGCTTTTTTTTAACTGTAGATCGGCGTTTTTATTATATAGGCACCTAACAACATCAACCACCCATCTTTTCCCCCTTCATACTCCTCAGCCGTTTTTCTAAGTCGATTTCGCTCTGAGCCATTTTGCTTTGAGCCTCTCATACTTTCAACGAAGCTAGCCCAGCCAAACGTCTCCTGTAAATGTTTCATTCGTCGTTCTTTTCCGCGTACGCACCTAAAGCTAGCCTTCCAGCGGCTTTTCAATTAACCTCTATAGCCCAGTTTATACTTTTTGCTTTAAACGCAACGATGAGCTTCCATAAATGAATGCAGGATTTCCTAACTCCTTTCCATATGCCATCTCGTACCACCGTATATATACTCGTCGTGCCCCCGCAGCGCTCCACGTTCCATCAAGGCTGCCGTTTGCCTTTCGCTTTGAGCAACCCTTGTTCTTCACTCGCCGCGATAGCCCACTGGATATGGCGTTGAGCTGCAAAGCACGAGGGTGCCGGTTCCACGGCGGTCGCATTCCGACGCGGCCGAAAGGCGAGAACGCCCATTTACCGTGCATTGGGTGCACGTTAAAGAACCCGAGGGGGTCGAAATTAATCCCTCACAATGGCGCGCCTGATAATGGGGCCGTTGTTTTGGCACTGAAAACCACGTCATTTTAACGTTCATGTTTTTTAATGTATTTTCTTGCCCCAGGGGTTAATGATTATATCTTTAAAAACGGTAATATTATATTCGTTTATTTAGGTACCTCAAATATTAACTGTTCTGGGGTGTTGCGTGAGGAATGGTCAAGCGTACGTATACAAACAAGTCAACAACTGGGAATAAATGGCCACTACAGAAATTCAAGAAGCAGTATGAATAAATATAAATGCCAAACAAAAAATATGCCAAATATATAGAAAAAACATGTAAGCATGGACATAGGTAAGAATTAGCGCGATAGAAGAAAAATAAGTATGAAAGTAAAACAAAGAACAAAAGCGAGAATTCTACACACGAAATAGAGCGGCATCGGCGAAAACATACAAGTTATAGTACAGTGGTGAGTGCTGTTAGGGTGAACACCTCATTAGTATTCAAGTTGTTAGAACTTCAACATACCTTCTAGTTCAGGGGGAAATGTGCAGAATACGACGCCTATAATGATGATGCCGATAAAATAAATAATAGTTTTCTTTATTTTGTGCTAAACATTAACTGCTATAGGCTCGTGAATACTAATGAGGTGTTCACCCTAACAGTGCTCACCACTGTACGTACTAAAATACGTTATTTCACTTTATATATACATTTCATATTTCGAAGTACCGTGTTACAACCTGGTAAAAAACGACGCATAATACTATTTAATAATGTACGCCAAAACTTTTTTCAATGTTAATAATGTGTCTTTTAAATAGACAATGAGCATTTCTAGCGTATGAGAGTTTTTAAGGGAATACGAGCTTGGGTCTGCGTAACTCAAGATGTTAGTGGCTCGCCACAGCAATGCCAAGCGATGTGCATCCATGCAGTTCCTTTGGCTGTGCAACGTCCACCCTCTCCTTCCATCTCATGTTTTGTATCCTCCGACATATTACTCCAGTTCACTTGCTTCATCAGCGTTAGCCGAAGACCGCTGTCGTACGCACGTCGTGCTTGACCAAGGCTTCTTTTTTGTAAACTCTATTTTGCACTCCTTCCACAGTGGAGCACTGCTCACCGTCCATGCGAATCGGCAGCGCACGGTCCTTGAAAAACCGCGAGAGCAGCTTTGTGTTGACGCGAATTGTCTCACTTCTTTGCGCTGCTCGTTTACGACGCCCGACATCAAACGATATAACTAAACGAGAACCTCGTGCGTCCCATAGCGTCGGTGCTTCCGGCGCGTGCGCGTAGGATTAGCGATTCCGGCGCCGCGCGGGGAGTCGTCGCTGTGTGACCGCGAGCCGCCCATGAAGCCGCGCGGTCTCATTACGCGGGAGAGACGGCCGCCGAACAAGGCGGGCGCCCGAAACTGAGAGGAATACAGAAAGGGAGTGACCAGTGCATCTGGATCGTCTCCCCGTCGCTTTTGCATGCATTCCGGCCACACCACACTCAGGGCTGCACGTCGTCCCGGACCGTATAAAAGGGCCGTCGTCCGGCCGCTGAGGACACAAGCGATTTCACCACCACCCCCACCGCAGCAGCATCAGCACCAGCAGCGGGAGCAGCACGCAACCATGTGGAAGGTGAGAGCACATCTTCCGGCCCGGGGACTCGCTCGGCATCCGTACGAGACACGCGTCCGTTATGCGGATGCCATGGCACTGAGCTTCCTATACAGAAATTACTGGAGGGAACTCTGGCGCGCTGGCGATCGCTCATCTATCATATGAACGATGGTTAGCTATCTGCGTGGATCTGTCTAGTCTCCGATCGTGTAGCGTTAAACGTATTCGAAATTTTATATTTATTATGCCTTACCTTTCTCAATCTCTACCCAGTCATAATTTTCTAAGAAGTCTGGGAATTGGTCTCTGCGCAAATGCGTAATCGTTGCGACTGGTTGAATTTATAACGCAATGTTCTGATGGAAATGATCAATCTGCGAAATTACAAAGCCACGGGAAGTGAATGACGATGTATATTGCTATCCATGTACTGCCCATCACTACCATGCTAGCTGAACTGCCATCCTTTTGACCTCCCGTAGACACTAATGCCATAATTGCCTCTAGTAAGTTTTGTCGCCAATTCTATGGGTCATGGGCCTCGCGGGCGACGCTTGCCACTAATGGCACGCATTGCCTCTATCGCTTCACTACATCTACGCCGTTTTTGTTTTTCTTTCTTTCCTTTTCTAGTGCGCAAAGCAGTAATGTCCATGAAAAGCAAGCTTGAGTCCCTGCATAACGCTTAGTATAACGCTCAAACTGGGCACTTGAAATCGTTCTCGTGAGCAGGCTACAGGAGAGAGATACAGAGATAAGATTTCGGCAAGAAGGGAGTCGAATGATTTATGATAATATTTAAATAACTTCAAGGTCGTGAGGTAACCAGCGATGTCATAATTAACTGCTAAAGTGGGCGGACACGCGGCTAAATTAACCGCAGCAGGGAGCTTGCGTTTGAATTAACCTTATAGCTCACGCAAAAAAAAAACTACTCGTCATGGCGCAAGCAAGTAGCTTCGAGGTAATTATACACTGCGTAGGGCTAGCGTGAAAAACGCGCCCTTCGGCTAATATCATGCTGCATGCTTGGGATACAAAATATTTCAGATTTCCCCCAGCTTCCATATTTCTAGAACTAATGAGAATGGGGCCGGTATTTTGTGGCGATGCCTTTCCGATGCTAATGCCTTTTCGGGCTTGGTCAGTGGTCAGAGCGACGGTCCGCTCACGTTATCGACGGGATCAGCCGGCCATGAGCGGTGGATGATAACACTACTATAGAATAAAGCATAACGCATTGCCACAAAATACCGGCCCTGGCATATGTACGATTCACTCCTTACGGGAACACTGAGCTGAGTCATCTGCTCGTGGTTACGACTAAGATCACAGCTGAGGAGGCCTGCAGACTAATTTATGTGCACAGTTGTCTGCGCCACGACTCACATTATCTTCTTTCGTTTCGACGAAGTTAAACAATTATTTCAGGCTTTTTCAGCTATATCGACTGTATATTATACCTCTGCGAGTGTAATACCCGCTTCCCTCTCAAATTATTTCCTCTTCATCAAACGATGCTTTTTATCATGCGCTTGAGTATCTTTATTATTATAATAATGTTTGAGGTTTGTTCAATGGTTATATCACCCAGCTATGTTTCTTGGCACAGAACCGCTTTTTGACCACAGGTTAGTCTTACAGTTTCTTGAAGATGCCGGTATATTGCGAATTATCAGCCCCCTACACTCGTAGCGCCACCTCTCTCCGGAGGCCGCTGCACGCACTAGCATTTTCGCAGAGCACATGCCTCCCCGTCCTTGCGTTCAAAGGGTCCTGTTGAGGCATCAGTGATACTTTCACCTACACGTTTTATTACATTATCCCTTCATAACAAAGTATTTATGGTCATAGCTTATATCTCTAGTCGTTGTCCTTATTTAATACTTATATATTTTAGGAAAGTTACGTCGACTGATTTTAGGGCTAATTTCAGCCGTGTTACATTCACGATTTACACTAAATTTCACCATCTCATAAACGATTTATTGAAAACTCATGACCATATCTGCGCCATAAAAACCCATACATCAATCAATATCAGACTTGCTGTAATGCTTGTACATGCAATGAAAATAAATAAATAATGAATGAATAAATAAAGTAATTGAATATAAAAACTCGTTAGATGTTTTATTTAAACGTAAACAATATATACTTCGCATTACTAGTAACAACAGGAACAACAGGAGTTTGCTTCGATAACACAGAAAGTTGAAAGCTCTCAACATTAGGAATTCGCTAAGCGTATCGCTGACACTAACTGGACAGACAAAGCTCGCGATAACAGTATAGCGGGCGAGCCCACACGAGCGAGAAGGCAGTAGTCAAATGAAGCAAGATAACGCGCGATTAGTTACACTTTACGTAGGCTTCAGTTTTTTTTCATGTTCAAGGAGGCTTCGATTATACTTTCGGCAATATTTACCGCATGCTGCACCAGTGACCACTGCGATCATGCTATATGGGCCATTTCATGCAGCTTCTTCACATCACTACAGAAAGGTCACTGCAAACATTCAATGTTTATAATTAAATGTTAATGCAAATAATCGTGCCTAATCACAAGAACAACACCAAGAAATATATACACTGAAGACACGCGAGTGGCAAATTTATCAGTGCCAATACTTTTTTGAAGGCAACAAAAAAGCAGTTCACAGCATGAAAACACAGGTTCTTAGATTCGCGCAGGCGCTCCTGCCTCGGAGATGTAAAACCAGAGCACGATACCTTAGACAGGAACGGATAGGAAAGGATGCGATAGAATGTTATCAATTCAAAGTGATCACGATACCCGAAGTGGCGGCTGAATGGCTATGGCATTCTGAGGCCGAGCATCAAGTCGTAGGTTCAATTCCCAGCTGAGGTGGCGACATCCTGATCGGATCTGAATGCAAAACAGCCCTTTGTGTTTAGGGGCCTCAAATAACCTCCACAGTTCAATATTCATCCTGAATGAATAAATCGATCAATGAAACTAACAAGAAAGATCGATCATTCAAATATTGATGGTCACTATAGCTGTGCGGGACTGGACGACGTAAAGGTGAAAAAAGGAAAAATTGGGCTATAAAATATATTAGCTTTATATTTGGCGTTTAAAACGTATGTTGCCATTACACGACTCGTTTTGCTAGTTCGGCGAGTTCTACTCAGAGAAGGCCTCCCACCATGGACATCCCTGTCGACACCTAAATCTGAGCTGTCTGTTTGCAGACTCCGAAGCGTGATTTATAAACTTGTACAGTGCACGCTATGTTGTTACGCGGCTCTCGCTGAGATAGTGTTCGACGCATGCGCAGGCAGTGATCTCCTCCGCCCTGTTCTTGGCCGTCCTGGCCGACGCCGGTACTCTCCGCGGTGGATACGCTGGCGGCGGTCTCGGAGCAGTCGGCGTTGGGATCGCAGGCGGCTACGCCGGACGTGGCTACGTCGCCGGCGGCGGTGGCGGATACTATGGAGGAGTAAGTGACCAAATAACTGGCGAACCATAGTGATTACACCTCGCATGCACGTCCCACTGGGATGCCATATAGGCCTTTTGTAGCATATGGTTTTAACGTCAAGCTTTCTTTTGCAATACTCCCGAACCCTCCCAGCAAAGCAGCCCGCCGCTCTAACCATTACGCCAATATCGCACGTACACTTCTATTGTACCAACGCCCACTAGCTCTTATAGATTATTACCGCGTGTGTCACGCAGCGTAGCACGGGTGCGCGCATCAGTTTCCTTTACGCCAAAGATTCAGCAATGAAATGGGCAAATTTATAGCATTTGATGAACCGCTTCACGAAAGGTTCGCTTCACATAGATAGCAAGATATGCGTTGGATCAGCATAATTTGTTTTATTGACAATTAAACTTCAGTCCTGAGAAAGCAACGCGCCCTCGTATAAAGAAACTGCAAATTGACAATGATAAATGTTAATTGTTTTACACAGCAATGATTTATGACGGGCTTGATAGTTTGCTGAGGTGGTATTCGTGCTGCTTATGTTTCGCCTCAGCCCACCACACGCGTAGCATAAATGAAAAAAGTAGGTCCGTCTTCTTATAGGTGTGCACGTTCGCAAAGTGTCATGGGCTAACAACGTGTCGTGCCTCGTGCAGGGTTACAGGGCCTACGAAGACAACAGGCCGAGGCCGTACAGCTTCGGCTACGTCGCTCAGGGAGCGGACGGGTCCAGCTCTCGCCAGGAGGTGGGCGACGGCAGCGGTAGCGTCCAGGGAGAGTACACCCTGAGCACGGCCGAAGGCGGCCAGCGGAAGGTCAAGTACACTGCCGACGCAGGAGGCTTCCGCGCCGTCGTCGACACCAACGAGCCGGGCACGCAGAGTGAGAGCCCCGCCGACGTGGCCCTGCGGTCGTCCTCGCCGCCGGCCTACCTGCTCGCCTCCAAGTATGGCCCCACCGGGTCGTACGCCGGGGCCAGACCGCGAGCTGTGTACGGGGGCGCCGGCGGGCTGTACGGAGCGGGCGCCGCCGGATATGGGAGTGCTGGCCTTTACGGAGGTATCGGCCGAGGTGTCGGAGTGTATGCCGGTGGACGCGGTGTCGGAGTGCTCGGAAAGCACGGCGGTGGCTGGCACTAGTGAACCCGCCATCGGCCTTTATACACATCCTTGTCTTTGGTAAGGGAGCCCCACTACGCCACTTCCGCTGTGTCATAGTCCTCCTCTCCTCCATGGTTTCGGTGTCTCGCCGTCCGCTTGCCACTGGGGTCAGAGCTAGAATCTCCGCTCGCTGGATGCTGCGGCTGCTCAAGGTGTTGGTGACAATTGGGTGATGTACTCTGCTTCGCTGCGTGTCATGAAAATAAACTTTCAATTGTTTGTAACAAGAAAACTGCGTTCGTCCTGGTGTATTTGGCGAGGAAAGGGTTCCACGGTGGCAAAGCAGCAGACACGGCATTGACAAGTTCAGTGACGTTTGGAGACAGCGCTGCTGTAGTAGCTCTCAACATTGCCAGCTTGTGTTTACAGAAAGAAGATCCATTGCCTGATGAGGAAAATAAGCGCAACAAAAAAGACAGAGCACAAAGGAAGGGAAACACAAATCAGGAAGGGGGCCGACAGATGGAGTAGCCTAATGTGGTATAAAAGTCGGAAACAGAAGTAAGGTAGGCTGCTTATCCCTATTTGTGATATCTCCTCTCCTGCGTCGGCCAACACTCCACTCCCATGTTTTGACGTACACAAGCCGACCGACGGGTTTTCATTCGCATGGCCGTTCTAATTCTGACGCACTAAAATACCATGCCCATTTATGGACTTGTATTTGTGAAGGTGCAACGAAGCTGCCGACTACTTCTTAGAATACACGTTTAACTTTCGTGCTATGGCCAATTCCTCTGAAAGATGGCTCAACCATACTGTTTCCTTTGTTCAGTTTTGCTGACCGCCAAGCATGCAAATTATCATGGGCAAGTTTATACAATATGCCAACTGCAGAAATGCATATAAATTATATATACAAGTAAATACCAAGCTTTGGACCTGTAATTTTGAATTATTCATATTTGAACTAGATTCGTGGCGTTCCTAAGTGGCAAGTTTCGTTTTCTGCTGGTATTGGTAACTCTTCTACAGATTCAATGAAACCTGGGGTCTCCCAGGGACACCAGAGTTTCCCCATACCACCCAATAAAGCAACCAGTCTCTCCCCTGCTGTGGAAGTGACTAATACCGGGTGTTTTTTCTACGATGACATTAAGTAATATTTAAAAATAGCCGCTTTGAATTAAAAGGACGGTTCTTGCGGAAACATGCCGTCAGTGGCGACGACCATGGGTTGACGGGGGATGCGTGTTAATTAGTCGTTAATTAAAAAACAGATTTGTTAATTAACTTTCAAACCTTTAGTTTCAGCGGGCTGATCGTAATCGAGAAATAGAAGCACGTTCTCCCTATACAAGCCATATAAACTTTTGGATCTGGAAAAATGCGATGACCCGCGGAACTGGGGAACGACGAAATACGGCTATGAGAGCGCGCGAAATCGAACCAGGGAGGCTGCAGCGAGGGCAAAGCCGCGCCCCTCGAGGCGACGTTCGGCTTACGTCAGCCAGCAGAGGGCAGCCACCGAGCTGCGACAGCGAGGATCACCTAGCCGCAGCACTCACTACAGCTACAGTGTACTAGAAAGCTTTGTAGTGGGCTCAGAGGAGGGCGTGGGCTGAAGCGCTGCATGTTGCCTGCCGAAAGGGGGCGCAGCAAGACGTTCCTCCTGAAGCTTAGCTCCGGGACACGGCGGCTGCCGAGGGGACGGCGTTACATTTACGATTTCACTTCGAAGTAAACTGCCGGTTTCTGCACATACCGACCGGGCAGTTATTTGTAGGGTTAAAAAGTGCGATTCTCCGGACCTCTGCAGACGGCTCGGGGAAGATTTCACGTCGTTCCCGCGATGATGTTGAATGTCTGCCCAGTTTGTTCCTACAATCATTACGCTTCCGCGGGACGTTTAAATTGCCTGTCCTCACCAAAACCTCAAAAAAGCACAGGCCGTCACTTACAGACAGTTGCAGACTAGGACATACATCACACCAACAACACTAAGCAGGATCAACCCTGACCTTCCTACTGAATGCCCACACTGCGGCCACGAATACAACAACTTCGAACACATGCTCTGGCTGTGTCCTGCCAACGCGGGCACGGACTTTCCTGAACAGTCCTCCTGGGACTCGGCGCTCAGAAGCACAGCTCAAGGCTGTCCAGAGGGCCCGAGCCGTCGCCGAAGGACTCTGTCTACAGGCCCCGGCCTAGGTGGAGCCACTGGATTGATTGACGGGGCCTCCGGCCCCGCTTTAATTCTTTCTCCTCAGGACCTCCATAAAGTTCGTACTCACTCACTCATTGCCTGTCACTGCCACAGCCTAATCGTACGCAAAGGGTTTGACCCGTTAGCTTCGTCATGCCCTTTGCTGTAACCGCATCGGGTTTGATTGTTAAACTGCCGTGGTAAACTACGCTGCTGCAGGAACGTAAACTTGTCAAGCGCTCGCATAGGCTCGGAGGCCAATTTGCTCAGTAATTATGGATATGCAATCTCAACTAGTTTGTCTACGGCACTCGTGCATGCTCGCTTTTACAAAACCACTTCCTTACAATACAAAGCATAAGAGTAAATTGGTCGAAACAAACAAGCATTTTTCAGACCTCGTATGAAGACTTTAGTTACACTAACAAATGCAACATATTGGTCAGGCGCATCTTGCCAAAATGTAACAAAACAGCATGCAGAAGGTAATCAGCATCCCAAACGACCACTCAGACACCCCCCATATGTTGCATATTTAGCCTAGGTCTCAGCTTTCGGAGTTTCATTTTCTGCTTGTTCTCTCGCTTCTCTGTATTGACTCCTTTCACGAAGTATGCCGAGTAGTTATGTAGAAACTGACCACCTTCCTTGTTAGTTCAGCCGTGTGTTGGCTGCAACCATGCAGGTTCTGGAGATTCGTGGGGATGGCGCCTTCCGATAGCAGGGGCCTTCCGCGAGGTATGCGTATTTCCTTCCCATCGACGATTACACGCGCTTAGTCTCTGATTATACGGCGTGTCCCAACTACCACGCACCAAGATTCAAAAATATGCAAATGCCACGTAGCTGGACAGAACCTAGGTAATTTTTGCCGTCGCTTGGAGATACTCCGATTATTTTTTGCCTTCCGCCTAATTAGATAATTAGTCTTAATTAATTCATCAACTTCTCAAATATTATAAGTAGATTAAAAGTGTCAATCGGAAAATTGTTGAGCAACATGAAAAGCTCCCCATGCAGCTTTCTGTTGATCAGTACGTGCTACATAAAAGTTTTTCAGAGCGCGAGAGAAGCCCGCGAATACACCCAAATTGCCGCGCGACTGGCCGCTCGAAGCACTTTGCCTCTATTCGCACGCTTCGTTCACGCTTGGAAAAACACTACCAAACTGGAAAGCTTTCTTTCTGAGCAACCCGTATCCTTTGTACCTTCGTGCTACAATCGAGTGGATGACAATTTTTTCTTTCATGAACCTTCGTCCACCTTGCGGGCTTCCTCCAAACTGATTCGTCGTTCATTCAACGGAGGTAAACTTTATCTCTCTGATTTCCGATGACCATGTGCCACTCGGGGAAGGTCCATTCTTGGTCAATTCTCTAGAATAGGCATGTGCAACTGTGACACAAGAGAAACCTCAAGTGTAGCTCGATGTATGTCGTACGTCTGTGTTTATGCAACTGTCACCACCATTCTCCCCTTGACAAGCATCGTACATCGCCTTCTTTCTAGGGACATCGCAGCATAGATTTATGACACATGTGCATCCACCTGACTTTGTGTTTGCATTTCGGCATATCTTGTGAGCGGTGTAGTACATAAATATAAATAAAAGATTATGGTTCATCTCTATTTCATAGGAATTGGTAGAACACGAAAGTGAAACGTGTCTTCGCATAAGCTGTTGCATGTTTCCTTCATGAACTCACGGTCCGCTGCAGCAAAAGGCGCACGACTTGAGGGACAGCGACCGTGTTGCATGTTTGCTTCGCGCGCGGCGTCCATGTTGGCGAGCGCCGTTGAAACACGCAAGGCGTCTCAACGCGCTGACTTGCCCGCGAGAAATTGATAACGGTGTTCTAAGGCGCGCGTCAGTGCATGCGTACGAGGCATAATGGTCTCCATATCGGGCCTTTGTATAGAGGTCATGTGTCCCAATCCTGCCATCGGACATTTTAATAATGTTTACTTTATTATTTATTACACGGTACTTCGTTGAAAATGACGAGTTTACAAAGTCACGAAGCCTTTTACACTTGGTTCATTATTATGTGGCTACACCGCGTTGGAGCCTCCACTGCGCGTGACTACCGAAGCGCTCCCTGTCGGCGCTCGTTAGTATCACTATGCAGTACTTCGCTTCAACGCTCCTAGATGGTGGCACGTCACATCCGTTACATCTGTTGTAGGAGGTCATTCGGGAAAGCCGGCATAAAACACTTTCGTGTTAAAATTGCATGAGATTAAAGCTGTGATATCCGCAATGTGTAAACATAACCATTGCATGAGGGGAGACGCTGCATAGGAAGAAAGTAAACACAATTGTACGGATCACTTATCCTTGTAACGGATTGTGCTTGACTAAAGCATTGCTTCATATAAATCCCACCAAGTGCGTTCAATTTGCATAAATTTCTCAATTTCAGTTGGCTTTGCAGCACCTGAAAAAACATCTTTTTAATCGATTCTTTTACCTGCATATTTCCAACAGCTCCAATTTCCAGGACTGTAACATTTGCTTGACTGAGTCTGTTCATCGATATACCTCGATCATATGAAGTGTACTGTGAGGGGTAAATTTTTTTCTAATGCTTTTTTTTTAATTCTCCCGATGGAAACCAAACGACTGACGTGTATTCTCGAATGCACCTGATGAACGTCTCGTAAGCAATCACCTTACATCTTGCGTTGCTTGGTCTTGTTTCTTCTGTAAGAATCTTAGCCCTTCATTCGCTTCTTCGCGCCAGACTTGTACACGATGAATCACATGCAATTAATTGCTTATAATCGATTACATATTTGGAAGCTTTGTAATTGATTATTTACATTTTTAGCTCGGTAACGCTCACTGTAATTCAATTACGCCTTTCTGTGATGAATTATATGTAACCATTCACTTTATTGACGACACAACCTATAATAGGCGATCGACGCAGCTTTAAATATTTTATTGTCGTGATAACTGCCGCAGATTGCATGCCTGCGGTAGTGGCACGCAGCAGCAGCCTCGCGGTTGCGCATGCGCAGACAGGTAATTGGTTTCGTCGTCTTAATTATCGACCTGATGTGGACCGACGAACTGAACAAGCGCTGCTATATATGGTTATATAGTGGTCGAGGACCGTTTTGGTGGTGGTTGCCAGGAAATCACGAACGGCCAATATTTTGAGCTCTTCACAGGGCATACCGCGAGTGCCTCCTCTGAGTCCTAGCAACAATGAAGCACTGCGACTCATAGACGTGAGCCCCGTCGCATAAAGTAACCATTGATTTTGTGCAAAACCTGTTGGTACGTTAGAACGCCGCCCTCGAGAGCGCACATCGAGTGAGTTTTCAGTGTTCCGGCTGATACATTCACAAGAAAAAGAGAGAAGATGACCGACGGACGTTTTAAAAAAGCTGTTGGTAGGGAAGATAAACAACGTGCGAAAGCCTACAGTGGACGCATTGGAAGAACCAGGGCAGATGGAGCGCACGTTATCTATTCGTGTGCCTGTTATGCCAAGTATCGCGTTATCGTCATGCCTAAATACTGAAATTGATTAGCATGTGCCATTAAATTACTATCAATAGAGTATGAAAATGACGTTACGGTTGTTTATTAAATCATATGTGTTCACGTTGATTTAGTACAAATGATTTCCATGACCCATATAGATTAGACCACTGTTTGAACTTGTTCAGACAACGAATAATTATGAGCTCGCCCACCGCATTGGTTATATGGTAGAATAAAGCACACAGACATCTGCAAAAAGCTTTAATTTCACAGGTGAGTCGAGGACAACAAATATCATTAATATATGATAGGAGTAACCACGGGCCCAAGACTGATCTTTGGACAACACCTGAAATTACTTAAGTGGATTCAAAGAACACATCATTCAGCGCACTGTCTGTCTGCAACCAGTTAAATGTTCTTTTATTCAATTTACAACTTTCATCCGTCCCAACTTTGAGCAGTTTAAAAATTAATTTCACGGCCGGTACTTTACAAAGACTTTCGCAAAGTCTATTACAAGTGAGATCAATCTGTTAATTGTTGGGTATTTATGGCTACGCTGATGAGGAGGAGGAATAAACTTTAATTGGAGAAATGAGCAGACGCTAAAATCGTCCGAGGTGGGCGGCGTCCCTAGTCCAGGATGCCGTGGGCCTGAGCCGATAGCTTGGCCCTGCTCACCAGGCGATGCTGGTCTTCAGGGCTCGGGCTTGTCAGCTGGGCCTCCCACTGCTCGACGGTTGGTCCGGTGATGGGTGTTGTCGATGGGTTTTGTTGACATTCCCATACCATGTGGTAGAGGGTATTGGGCGCAGAGCAGAAGGCACATTTGTGAGTATAGCTCGTAGGATACATGGCGTGTAGCAGGGTGCCGTGCGGGAATGTGCCGGTCTGTATATAGTTTGCGGAAGATCACTGCCTCTTCTCTTGTTAGCTTGGGATGCGGGGGTGGGTAGATCCTCCTGCCCAGTCGTTAATGAGTCAGGATATCGGCGTATCTTTTCGGGACGCTATCATGTTGGTCTGCCGGTGCTCGTGAACCCGGTGGGATAGCCCGGAGAATGTGATCTCGGGCAGCAGCGTTAGCCGCTACATTACCCGCCAGGGACTCGTGTCCCGGGGCCCAGACAATGTACAGTTCTTGAAAATTGTCTAGTTTTTCGAGGATGCTCAGGGCTTGTTTGGAAATGCGGCCCTTTTGGTAATCAATCAATTGTGCATAATCAAAACATACGGTGATGACATGAACTGTTTCTATAAGTTGTGTTGTGGTCGGAAGTCCCACTCGAAATCCATGCTGACATCAATGAAGTAAACTGTTCTCTTCACAATAATAAAAAATAGATACGTATATGGTTTGCGATTTTGTGTTTTCTATAAGCTTGCAACATATACACGTTAGGTGGGACGATAATTAATATGTGGTCCCTAAACCATCTATGAAAACTAAAAAAAAAATCGCGTGCTCTTCACCGGGCTTTTCCGGTTTCTTCTTCCCATGTCGTGACGCAAACAGGATCATGCACTTGACGTTCCCAGTGTGAAAGCTGTCGATTGGTCGGTCTACGAGCGACATCAGTTCCGATCTGTCGGCTATATATAGCACGCCTTGGCCACGCAGTCGCCCTCCCGCTCTTTCTCTTCGTCTCGCGAGGATGAAGACGAAGTGAACTGAGCAAGCGTAGCTTCTTGCCTTGCTGCGATAGTTTTGTCATAGTGCTCGCTTAATTGTGCTTCTTGGACGAGAAGACATCTGAAGCGATGACAGCCGGCACGTCATCGCTTGCGTCGAGCATGCCTCTTCGCACTCTATCCCCCAGTGATATAGTGTAAGGCTCGCCACGTCGACATGGAGATGACCGGTTCCTGTTTCTCCAACAGTGACCCTATGGACTCCGACAACGACTACACCGTCGTGGAGGGCAAGCGACTGAAGAGGAAATACCGCAGGACAACCAAAGATGTGAGTGAGCAGCGCCCCAATGTGCCGCCTACACCGACTTACAGGATTGCTTTTGTACCTCTCGACGTGTCTAAGAATTTAAATTCTGTGCACAGACAGGTAGTCAACACCTACCTTGGTAATGTGGCTCCGAAAGGAATTAACGAAGTGCGCTTCAACACCAGAAAAAACGTAGTCACAGTGGAAGTAGCGACGCAAGCCGCCCTAGAAAAATTGAAAACCGTGCGCATACTAGGACACATAGAAGTCCGGTCGTTCATTGTGCACAGTGGTCACACTAGGGCAGGCGTTATTTCTGATGTCGTGATTGACATCAGCGACGAAGAGTTCCAAAGGCTTCTGTCTTCAACAGTGAAGGTCCTCGACTTTCATCGCTTCGGTCGCTCGACGAGCGTCAAGCTTCTTTTCGAGGGACACACGCTACCTGATCATGTCAAGGTGGGCTATATGAGGCACCCGGTGCGTCCTTATGTGCCCCGACCAATGCAGTGTCACAAGTGCCTGAAGCTAGGCCATGTCAGCGCTGTCTGCACAGGCCAGATGGCATGCCTCCGCTGTGGCGGCAGTCATGACATATCTTCATGCACAGTAAAAGAAATGAAGTGCTTGAATTGTGGTGGACCCCACGAGGCCAATTCCAAGGATTGCCCTAAACAGAAAAAGGAGATAAAAATACTGAACCAAATGAGCAAGACAAGTATGTCCCACAAAGACGCAGCAGCGTTAGTGAAAAACCGGAGGAGACGATCACGTCGTCGACGTGGGAAAGCTGTAGGTGCAAACGAGAGCTCCTTGGCTCCAATTCCACAGGTCCAGCAGAAGGTAGTTCAATCGGCCTCGATCGATCTCTCCGAGCCATTGCTTCAAGCGAGGCTCACAAGCCTGGATTCGAATATATGGTCATGCTTGCCGCAGCGTAGACGGGCCTTAGACTGTCAGCGCGAGCAAGGACAATGCACTGAAAAATCACCGTTGGACTCTGTCATCAAAGCGATGCTGCGTCAAATAATCGACGCCCTGCAGCTGCTACTGACTGGTTTAAATACGCCAGTGGCGCTAACAGCTGCAAAAATTATGCAAGCTATAGACAGTCTTCTGGCTACACTGTAGTAGCATCTACCTCTGCCCGCGAAGGTGACTGTGCTGTTCTGGGAAGTCATCGTGTTCACCACGATGGGAACTCATCATCGTGTTCACCATTCTTCCTCTTCACATCCTATCTCTGTTATTCCCCCAACCCCCTTCCCCAGCGTGGAGTAGCAGGCTAGAGGCACTTCACTCAGGCCGACCTCTCCACCTTTCTGCCATTAAAACGTCTCTCTCTCTCTCTCTTCGTCTCGCTTGCCGGCCGTACTAATTTCACCTCGTCTAGACAGCCACCTAGATGCAAACAGCTTGCATGTGGACTCCTGTATTAGAGTGTTTCGCACTGCACGTGCGGAGGCAACAGCGCATAGCCGAAAAGCGCAGAGTCCCTGATAAGCAGAACTTCTCTACCCGCCGCGATAGCTTAGTGGCTGTGACGTTACTCTGCTGAGCGTGAGGTTACGGGTTCGATTCCGGCCGCAGTTCGATGGGGAATATATGCGAAAACGTCCGTGTACTTATATTTAGGTGCACGTTAAGAGCCCCAGGTGGTCAAAATTAATCCGGGGTTTCCCACACTACGGCGTGCCTAGTACTCAGATTGTAGTTTTTCGCGTGTACAACCCTACAATTAACTTCCTTTAATGATTTCTCTGATGTAAGAAATGAGGACTCAAATAAAGACGTTTACGCCACCTTTACCGATGACACGGCTAGCAGTTAGGAGGACGCAGATAAATCATGCATCTGCTAGTGCACGGATAAAATTTAATTCACACTTTACTCAGTATTCGCTATAAGTTCGTAATGAGTCAAAATTAATAAGCTGCACAAATAATGTATTTAGTAAAAAGCTTCAAATGAGAAAGTTGTAGACCATTCCAGAAACTGTCCGATCCAGCAACTACTTACCTATTTACGCAATAATTATTTTCCATGCAATAAAGGAACCTCGCGAGAAAAAGAAGAAAGAATAAAACAGCCGACGCGACTAGTTGCGCGCGCGCCGCCATTGCCGTTCTCGCTAACATGCCGGCTGTTAGCGGATAGTTCTTTTCTCCTTGCAGTTACGTACAGTGCGAGCGTACAAAGTCAGAGCAATAAACGCGACTGCATGGTGTACGGTGCTGTCTCATTCTTTGCGCAGTCTCGCGCTGTGTAAGAATACTTGCAGATACAATGCCCCACCAGCTGTCCCAAAGAAACGTGTTAGCTCTTAACAGGTACTGATGGGCTAGCTGGTAATCGATGACTTCTTAACTCTGTAATCCCCAAACGCAGATCCACATCAAGGAAAATTCGCACAAATTGTCGACATTTATTTCTGGCCATGGAGAGTACATTAGTAGAAAAAAAAAGAAATGTTTTTCAGTGACAACCTAATTACTGTACTAATTAATTACTGTACATTTTAATTATCAAATGATTACAGCATTATGGGCTTTCAGTTTCAGTTTATTATCCATTCAATACAATGAATATGTAAACGATACTATACAGACATGGGTCCCAAAGTCAAAGACTGCAACGGGATCCTCCGTTCAAATTTAATAAAAAAATGTATACAAAGCATGGGTTAAAGCAGCAAAATTAACAACATTTAAGGAAGACAAAAGAACGCGCAAAATACAATACAATGGTAAGATACAAAAAGCAAATAAATGCCTATATCAAGAGGCGTAATTATACAGAACAACATATTATCGGGCATGAAACTATTTACAAAGAATAAAACACTTTAATTCATGTTTGAATGTATTCAATGATGATGTTTGTTTAAGAGAATGTGGTAGGTCATTCCACATTTTTATCGCCGAAAATGAGGACGTCATTTTTCCATAGTTGGTGCTACATTTAGGTAGGACAAAGTTGTTATTATGCGCAAACCTAGTGGAATTGGTATTAGTAAGTTGAAGTCTACAAGTTCGCAAGCAAGCTGTTTGTTAAGCAATTTAAGGAAGAGAATACTTAAATGATACTTAAACAAGCCAGATACAGGTAGAATAGAGTTAGCCTTAAGAAGCGGGAGAGCATCTGAGTAAAAGGAACTGTTGGTGATTATGCGAATGGCCTGGTTCTGTATGTGTTGAATAGACGAGAGGTGACAGCTATATGTGTTTCCCCAGGAAGCAATACCGTAGGTGATATGCCTATGAATGAATGCAAAGTATAGAGATAGTAATGCGTGTTCTGAAAAAAAAATGCTAGTGATTTAATCAATGCTCTTATGCCATAAGCTGTTTTTTGTTTAACAAATGCAATATGATTAGTAAATTTCAAGTTAGCATTTAATTTTATGCTAAGGAATGACACACAGTCTGCTGCAGCAATAAGGAAGGAAGGAAGGAAAATAAGAGGCGAAAGGCAGAGAGGTTAACCAGGTTAAGTGTCCGGTTGGCTACTCTGCACGGGGGGATGGGGTAAGGGCAGAAAAGATTAGAAAACAAGAGAAGATTAAAAAGAAGAAAATAAAAACAAAAAAAACACATCTGTCCGCACAATTCTATAGTTTTTCATGAAGTCCTGTTTCTTTCAAAAAGCGCACTAGCGCTTTTAAAGCAGTTCGTTCCGACGTCGGCTGGGACCAGGGACCAAGAATTCTGGCTTCCGTAAGGGGACGGTTGTCTATCTTGTCGAGCGTGGTTCTGAGGACTTTCCTTTGTGCACTAAAACGACGACAATCACACAGAAGATGTGCTATCGTCTCTTTGCACCCGCAAGTTTCACAATCTGGACTTGTGGCCATTCCCATCAGGCAGCAGTACGCGTTGGTGAATGCTACTCCAAGTCTTAGGCGACAAATGAGAGTTACCTCCCGTCGTGGTAAGCCATGTGGAAGGTGGAACTTCAGATTAGGATCCAGGGAACAGAGGCGCTGGTTTTTAAAGTCCGTTGAATTCCAGTGGGCTAACGTAAGCTCGCGAGCAAGCGCACGAAGCTTTCTTGCTGCGTCTGTTCTGGACATAGGGATAGCGACGCAATCGGTACTGGTATGTGAGGATCGAGCGGCTGCGTCCGCTTGCTCGTTTCCAAAGATACCACAGTGACTTGGCAGCCATTGAAAGAAAATGTCATGTCCTTTGTCAACTGCCTGATGGTAAATTTCGCGTGTGTCCGCGACAAGTCGTTTGTGGGGTCCACGGCGTAGTGCAGAGAGCAAACTCTGGAGGGCGGCCTTGGAATCGCAGAAGGTAGACCATTTCTGGGGCGGTTCCCGTTCGATAAATTTCATTGCTGCACACAGACCTGTAAGTTCGACAGCCGTCGTCGATGTCAAGTACGATGTCCGGAATTTTATTACTGTAGATTTTGCTGGGACAAATACTGCAGCTGCTGAACTGGAGTGCATGACCGACCCATCTGTGTAAACATGTAAGCGGTCACTGTGGACCTCATGTAGTAGCAATAATTCTGCCTGCTTCAATGCTGCTGACGGCATTTGTGCCTTCTTATTCACGCCTGGAATGGTGAGGCATATTCGAGGTGAATGCAGAGACCACAGTGGTAACGAAGGCCATGCTGCAGGGGCGTAATTCGATGGTAGCGATGCTCCGTGTATAATCAAGAGACGGCTAAAACTGGTATGCGGCCTAGTCGTTGGCAGGCAAGCAAGATGGTGAAAGGGCGTCCTTGCGACATGTCGAATGTGCACTCTTAGAGCGTCGACTGCAAAGTATGTTGATACAGGGTAGTCACGTGCTATGGCGATTGTGCCGCTGTGGATGCACACTTAGGGAGGCCGAGGCACGTCAATAAGGTGACTGTCTAGGATTACTTGGGGTATACACGGTAACATCCTCTGTTTTGTTTTAAATATCATGAACTGAGTTTTAACCGGGTTTAAAATTAAGTAATTCAACTGACACCATTCTACAACTTTCGCTAGTTCATTGTTCAGTTTAAGGAGTAGGGTTGGTAAAGACTTGTCTGACAGGGAAATGGTGGTATCATCAGCATATAGAATTCTATTAGAAATATTAAGAAAATCAGATAAGTCGTTAATGTAAATGCATAACAACAAGGGTCCCAGCATTGGGCCCTGTGGTACCCCTTGATTATTAACTTTTGATTCGGAATAAGCACCCCTTACACAGACTGTTAGCACCCGTTACATAGACTGTTAATTTGCATTAGGTTTCCCGCACTTCAATCAGGCTTTTGAGGCATCAAACTCAGCGTAGCATTTATAATACGTTGGGCATTACAGAGCTTTAAAGCAGCGCACTTGAAAAAACACGTTCCCATACACTAAACATTTTTACACCTCTGTGTAATTTAAGCGGGTGTTTGATTGTCGCATGTCTAACACCCTCACGTTTAAGCGGTAAGATCCAGCTGTTGGTAGGGACCAATGATGTCATCTTGTTCGTCGACTTTTTCTGGCAAGTAAAAATAGTGACAGCCGCGACAGATGACACGAGAAGTGCATTAAATATTCTTTCAAAGTTATCGTTTTAAAATTCTCTTGTCAGATACTTCTGCGCGCCCAAAGCTGTCAGAATTATTGCGCAGTTTTCAACTACACCTTTTCTCGTCGCACGTCTAGTTCGAGCTCGTTGTCTCGCTATATAAATTTTTCTAAACCCCTAGCGGTAGGGATGTTACCCATGGGACAAGCCAACACGCTTAAGGGTGTAAAAGTTTTTTTTTTCAGAGTACAGCAAACATAAATGATGAAGACATACACAGTCGCTGAACCAAGTAACATCACATCCGCGACAGGCAGCACTTCCTAATCGAGAAGCCTCTCGCATTACCTCTAGCTGCTGCGATCTCCTTGACCCAGATAGCTGCCGCAAAGAAATTGATGGGACTGTGGTCGTTCCCGTTTGCGCTGCTGAAACGGACAAGTGCGGCGGTTCGTCAAATGGTCAGGCCGACGGAAGAATCTCGCATCATCGCGCTGTCCTGCAATTTCCCTGCCCGCGTGGGGGCGTAGTGGCTTCGGCGTTGCACTGCATAGCCCGAGGGCGCGGGATGGAATCCCGGCCCTGGCGGCGGCATTTCGATGGTAGCGCAATGAAAAAATGCCCCGGTACCGTGCATTGGGTGCACGTTAAAGAACCCCTCCGGTGGTAAAAATTAATCCGGAGTCCCCAACTACGGCGTGCCTCATAATCAGATCTTGCTTTTCGCGCGTAAAACACCAGAATTTAATTAAATTTGATCAATTGTCCCGCAACCTTCTGAGCGGCAACAGACTAGATTTAAAATCGCTGTTCGTTCATGCGCGACGCATTTGACCGCGCTGTTGAATATTACTGAATGGGAGATTTTATTTAACACTCTACAACTTTCTTATTGAAATTTGTTTTCTAAATTGAATATTTGAAAAGTTAAGTAATTAACACTGACTAATTAGCATGTAGACAGAATACAAAAAAATGGCTAATGGTTAAAAACAAGTAAAATTGGAAATTAGAGTGTACTAGTTTGGGGGAGTGGGTCCAACGCAGGCTCTCCGCTGAGGCTTTTTTTATTATTATTATTGAAAAGTTGGTGGCGCCACCGTCGCTTTCTCCCGAATGAGCTTCCCCGCGCGCTGGCCGGACGCCTATCGCGTCGGAGACCCTACCGCAGTTGCATGGAGCTTTCACAGGCGGATACTCGGTGGCGACAACACTGAGATTATTCCCCACCGATCTATTGTAAATAAAATGGAAAAAGAGCGGCGGAAAGAACGCAAACGACGCAACAACGACGGTGCGTCGAGCAGACGACAGCTTCTCACCCCGTGATCTCGCCTCAGCCAATGAGCGCTGCCGAAACAGACGGAGCCAACGTTTATTGGCCGGAGAGATTCAGATTAAGGCGACAGCAGCGTCGCCTCAATTTCCAAGTATTTTGCTTCGCCCTCGGCGCTTGCAAAGGCGTCCGCTGGACCCACTCCCCCATTCTAGTACACTCTGTGGAAATAAAAAAAATGAGGCACATCCAACGAGTTGAAATCTATATACGGCGAAGCTTTGCGTGAGTGCATAAAGAGTCGAAACACGAGTTTGTTTTTATTGAATGTCCGCATAAAATGACAAGGAAGGCTTTGTTCAGATATGGCAGAGAGGCTAATGCAATGCCGCCGCCGCTGCCACGGATTCGAGGACGCGAGCGCCATCTGGTGGTCGTGCAAGGAACCCAGCGGCGCGCGTACTCCGCTGTGATTGGTTGGCTTATTCCGCAAGAGAACAGCTAGACCGCAGCACCTACGGTCTCGAAACCCGGTGAGATTGGCAAAGACAAGCTTTGCTTTTAATATTTTTGTTTTGTTCAGGAGTAATCGTGAATACTCAGTGTGTACACGTAACATCAGGTGGGGAGTTTTCGCGACGTCGCTTGACAGACAGCCGTAGTGGAGGTGAACCGAAATTTTTTTTGCCAATCGCGGAGTGCTAGTGGCCGAAATGTAATAGAAACCGATTGGAATGGCTTTATGTTATAGCGCTCTAGTTGGGTCTTTCCACTTTACCGCTGGGGCGCGCCGCCTGTTATTATCGATGGTAGATTGCTCTGCCATGCGCCTGCATATGCTTATTCCAACCGATACGACATGATACCGCCGCAACACTTACTGCGCATAATATTGCTCAGGCGACGATCTTACACCAGAAAGAACATGCGCCTGAGGAACTGATTGGGTGAAGTGCTATGATTCTGTGACTATGATTCTGTGACGAAATAAATGTTAATAAAACAAAGGCTGTACTTTTTAGGCCAAAAAATCGAAACATTGATACTCGTACCACTCTACAGCTTAATAACTCCATTTTGCCAATTGTTCCTTCTTTTAAGTGTCTTGGCGTCGTATTTGAACAACATTTGTCGTGGTATGCTCACGTGGAAATGCTAATGGGTAAGCTCTCTCGGGTGACAGGAATACTATGCAAATTGCGTTTTTTCCTTCCAGAAAGTATTAAACTTCTTCTGTACAAATCACTGTTCTTATCATACATAAACTATTGCAATCTTGTCTGGGGCACTACAACGCTTTCTAATATCAATACACTGCATAGAATGCAGAAAAAGGCCGTATGTTGTATTCCTAGACGTTCCTTACTTAACGCCAACTAGTCCTGTATTTGAAAAGCTGAATTTGCTACCTATGCCCAACATTTACGAAAACATGTTAATACGAAGCTATACGACCAGTATTAAAGAAAGCAACGACACCCTAAAACGTATATCTAACTTGGTACCAAAACATAAAACGGTCAATACAAGGAGCTCGGAAATGTGGGAATTACCGAGGCCTAGAACAAATTATACCTATAAAATGCTTCGTTTTCGACTACCTTACCATTTAAACAAGGCAAACATAACATAATGCTTTATTATTTTTTAATGCTAGTATAAAGATGTATCTAAATGCAAGTACGTGTGTATGCAAACGTTCTTTCTTTGATGCGGTGTATTTCCTGTATAATAATTATTTTTATTTTGCCTTTGTACTATGTGTATCAAGACCTTTTTTATATAAAGCTGTATAAACTATTACATACATTGTGTCCCATAAAAGCTTTCATAAAAGTTTTGTATGAAGCTTGTGTATATAGTGTTGCATGTTTTGACTGTTGTTAAGTTTCTGTTTATTGTTTTTGTGATGTATTTTGCAAGTACTAGCTGTACTTCTAAAAAAAATACTCAATATGTATGTCTTATGATTTGCTTTATGTGCTTTATTTCCTCATGGTAATCCTGATAATGGCTTCAAAGTTATTAGTGTGGACATTCACCTTTTCTATTTTCTTGTGTTAGACTGTGTTTATCCTTTGTTGTTTTGTTGCTGCCTTTAAAACGGGGCCATGGACCACGTCAAGCCTTGCTAGCTTTTTGTTCAGGGTCCGCAACATCTGCTGTATGTTGGAATAAATTTTGATTTGATTTGATTTGATTGGCAGATGATCTAAAAAGCAACACCGAGCTGAAACTACTTTAATGAAGGCAGTGGTAAAAAGTGTAATGCAGGGGAGGAAATAAAAGAAAATGCTATCTTTTTCCGCGTCATCAGCACACCACAGCGGCGCACTGGAGGCCAGAGCAAAGACAGGCGGAGAAGGGGGTAATCTTCACAGACGCCTCCAAAGACAGAGGAAACATCTGGACGACCATAACGGTGACAAAAAAAAAGCTGCTAACGTGCGCGACGGTAAAAACAAACGACGTCGACGAAGCAGAAGAGCTGGCAATAGACCTCTCCCTGTTTGCAAACAGCGTGACGTCACTGCCGGGGTTCCGCCCTTCTGCCGCACCTCCGAAGCGGGCGCTGGTTGGGAAAAAACGTTCATGCGACCTGTCCTCTTTGCATAAGAGCGCTGCTAGCGCTTGTGTATCAACTGCCGCGATCGTAAGTCCAGTATATTGCTATTTTTTGAAGTGACAGCATTTACGAACTGTGCTTAGGAAGTATAATCGTCCCTGTTTTACCGGTACAACAACGTAGCGTTGTTGCCGAGTGCATGGTTCCCGTAAGTCAGCGTGTGGTGATTTCGTAAAAGTGCGCCTCTTCCGTAGATCAAACATCTACAAAAATGTATTACGCCTCGAAAACGAACATTTTATCACAGATAATGCACATCTTTGTGGCGACAAAGTGATACTTCGCTAAATGACTGATCTTCCAACTGAAATGTGTATAGCATTGTCGTCAGTGCACTGGTATGCGCCCCATTTACACTGCAGCTTTAAACGATACGCAAGATAAACTTCGTCTACAACTACACGGCGGTTCGGCGGAGCCGTACCAAGTAGCGGCGCCTAAATTCATATGAGGGAGAAATGGAGAAAAACTTATTACCCTGCTTTGGGTAATAAGTTTGGGTTGTCCACCGAGGGTAAGACACCATAGGTGGACAAAATTAATCCGGAGCCTTTCGTTACACTAAGGCGCTGTGCAGCTTAGGGATGTTGAACGCCACAATTCAATTTTAATTATTAGTCCCGATCAAGTGAATGTACCAAGAAAAAGCTTACATAAGTGCATAATCGGTTGCGCGGTTACTTCACTGTGCCTGCTACCTCCTTTGCTGCTCTCAACTTTACAAGACCCAACTTTTGCATGTTTATAAGCATCATCACAACATGAAGTTCGTGCCGTAAAGGTGAATATACCAATAACGAAAAAAAAGAAAGTTGAGTTTTACTTAAGACCCGTGAGATCTGCGTTAAATCGCGATAATTTAAGTGGTTGGCCTTTTGGCCATTTCCCATGGTTAAATGTACACACGCAGCTTCGGCAGTGGTCAAAACATCGTAGGAGCTCATTTGTAGTCATACCTCTATGTCGATAAATTATGCTCAAACGAAGTTGTTTTTTTTTCATATTTTTTTTCTGCACACAGGGCGGATGGCCCCGAAATACATGCGCACAATAATCATCTCGTCTCATTAATTCTCACGTGTTCAATAATTACGGGTCTTCATGTTCTATCGGCGCCTGATCACAGCGACTGGTTTTATTACACGCAACAAGCGTCCACAGTCTCGTAAGCGAGATGTATTGCTAATCGCTAATCGCATAGCACACCACGTATGCACGCATGCACACGCACACACACACACACACACACACGCACACACACACACCGACATCGTCGCTGTTTTCGCCTCACACTTAACCACAACAAACGTGGCACCCTTCCATGGAAAAGCTGATATTCTTTATTGCACAATCCATCACAGACCACCGCCACGTGGTTCACGTTCGCAACTAAAAAAGTCCTGCGTCGCCACATTTTGATCACGTAATTTACAACACGACGATGTTCGCCGAGAGACATTACTGCTAATCTGGCTGGAAAGAGAATTGTGGAGGTTCACGTAAATATAAAAAAAAATTAAGTAAATAAAAACACGTGTGCACTCGCGCCCACCTACAGCTACTACTGCGCGACTACACCACGCAGAAAGCCAGCGACGGCTGTGTTTTGCTAACCAGGGTCACCACATGTGCGCCGGTGACGTCACGCTGTGACGTCGCCGGTGTGGTGTGACGTATACCCCAGGAGAGGTCTATTGCCCTGGCCCTCGCCATACCGGGCCAGACCAGAGTGGTCAAAGACTCGCAACAAGCGTATAGAAGCTTCCAGTCGGGCTGGGTGTCCCGGTTGGTGCTTCGGGCGCTCAAATGCCAAGAGCTTCCGAAATGGGAAGAGATAGAATTAGTCTGGGTTCCGGCCCACTCCAGTTTGCATAAAACACTCGTTTAGCACCCTGAAATTATTGAAAGGGTGCACTAAGGGTGTTCGGCTGACTAAAGCCCCCATTTTCGTATTTTTCGAGGAAGAGAAAGGGTGCAAAACGGGTTTTTGCAACGCCCAATTCACCCTCGAGGGTATAGTTTTCCTGAGTGTGCAGAGTGGCAAACCACCCGCTGTTAGTCACACCGTCCTGTAGTGCACCGTTCAAATTTTAAAACTCGGCTCAAGTTAGCTGAAGCATCTTGAACATCTGATATACCTTCTCAAAGCTTGGCACGGGAGAGTCGCGGACTGTGAAACGCAGTCTTGCGGAGTTGTGGTGTGACTAGAGAAAATGTACTGGTGCAGTCGGAATGTTTGCGACCTGTCGCTTGAGTAAACTCGTAACGCAGCGTTCCTGGCTGAAACCTTATGTGTTCTATTCATTTGCTGAATTAAGATCAGATAAGCATGACCAGTGATATATATCGTCGCGGCGCAAATAATGAATGAAACAAGCAAGTGGTATTGCTCGGGAATGGCGCAATATTTATCACATATAACCTCAAAATTATGTGCGCACGCCTATATATTCGAGCTAACTCGAGGAATAGCCACATCTGAACCGCTACTGTCCAAATGATATTCGCTGCATACCATGCATATGGGCCACTGGCCGTGGCATGCTTGTTTCATTCGTGCAGCTAAAGGATATATGTAAGAAGTATAGACGTCGTCATCGGTCATGACGGAAGATTTTCCGTTCTCTACGTACGGCGATGTCGGAGCATACATTTTTACTTTCTTAGAAGTAAAAATAGGAAACTTCTGGTCCCCTGCCGCCCAGAAAGCGAAACCGTCACGTCTCCGTGGCGGGCGTTTCGCTATCTTTAAACAGGTGACGACCTGTCTCGTTCACGGACAAAATTATTTTCCATGGAACATCACCCCAGATACGGCACGTACGAATCTCTGCTTGAACCCACTGAAATTTGTGCGGAGGCAAGTGAACGGTTTATCGTGATGAACCATTTCGAAACACGAGTGCGTGTTCGAAGTTCAATATCTGTCATTATTGCATGAAAATCAGTACAACGCGGTTCTTAATATATGTTCAAGGCATACTTATAGCTCTTTTTTTAATATATGGTTTTTAGGAGATGTTGGCGCCTTTAATTGGCGCCGGCTACTCCTTTTCACATAGAGGTATGAAAAAAGAAAGAAAGAAAGAATGAACCTACACGCATTAAAATTAAATGTCAACTCCAAATCACAATAACACAAAGTCCAGTAACATAAGTGCACTAATACCACACTAATACTGAAAGTCAACTCAGAAACACAGCAACACAAAGTTCAGTCACGAAGGCGCATAAAGTTAAACACAAAATCCAGTCACATAAGTACACTAATGTCACACTAAAACTGAAGGTCCACTCAGAAAAAGGGCACACAAAGTTCAGTCACATAGCTGCACTAAAGTAAACACAAAGTCCGGTCACGTAATTATACTAAAATCCCAGTACATAAGATAGCATGGATTCGATTCAAAGGAAACTACATGTCACAGATTAACACTCTTTTCAATAGTTTCCGAGAATATTGCTCGCTTCTAGAAATCTTTGGAGGGCCATTAACGCTCGTCTTTGCAACGAATATGTTGGCCAAGGATCTAATATCTTCCTGAGGCTGAAGGGCCTGCGGTCTAATGTCTCTAAATAACGTGCTAAACGTTGTGTGTGTGTATCGTGTCGCGGACATTCTAACAGAAGATGCTGTACATCCTCATCCGCGTGGCCACAAGTACATTCCGGACTATCAGCTCTCGAAATTTTTTGGAGAAAATGTTTTGTGTACGCGGTACCGAGCCGCAGACGGTGAATGAGTGTTTCGAAGGCTCTGGTTGTATTTAATGTGGACGGGATTTTGAATTGAAGTGCAGGGTCAATGTGAAATAAATCTGAAGATTTCGAGTTCTGATCAAACCATGTTGCTTTGCAACCACGGACTGAGATCTGTCTTAGTATGTGCCGCAATTCTCCTTGCGTTAGAGGGAGACTGTGTGTGTCGGTATTAATATGCGCTTGTCTAGCAGCCATGTCAAATGCAACATTCCCAGGGATATTGCAGTGCCCAGGTATCCATTGGAACAGTATTGTGCGAGATTTCTCACTTGCCTTTGTGAGCTCCTTTAGTGTCTCATAAACTAACGCCATGTTTTGGGAATTGCTGATGCCACTACGAAGTGACGACAAAGCTGCTTGTGAGTCACAGAGGATGACCCATTGGTTCCCTTTTTGCGTTGAGTTTATGTATCGTAACACAGACAATATAGCAAAAAGCTCTGCTGTAGTTGATGATGTCGTGTGAGAAAGTTTAAACGTCTGTATTCGGTTCCATTCTGGAATGACAAAGGCAGCTGTAGAAGAATTTGGTTGACAAGAACCGTCTTTATACGCTTGAATATATCCAGGGTAGCGAAAGTATATCTGGTACAGCGCCAGTTGTTATAGCTTTATAACTTATAGTTCTTACTTGTTATAGCTTTAACACATATGTTGAGTTGCCCTGCTTCGCCGAAAAAGCATGAACGTGCTGAAAGCATCAGGGCAATACGCAGCCGCTCGGCACCACTTGCACCTACATGCAAGCGCCTCCATCGACATCGCTATAAGATCTCCACGTCCTTGAGCATCGTCATGACTGAGCGGCGGACAGGGCACAAAGCGCATAATGTGAAATAACTGAAGCGCTAAACAGACAAGGCGAAGGAACGCACACACCGTATACTTTCAAAATGTTTATTTTTTTCTTGAAGATATCTTTGCATCCATTTCCTTCTCGATCGAGCCAGAGGGCCGAGCAAAGGCGGGTGCCCAAACGGAGAGTAACACTACAGCGAGGGAGTGTGGCCAGTGCAAGTGGATCGCCCCCGCTTTTGCATGCATCCCGGCCACGCCGCGCACGCTCGGCCGCATTGGCTCGGAGCGTATAAAAAGGGCCGCCGTCCGCCACAGCGGACACAAGGAGTCTCGTCACCGCAGCAGCAGAAGCAGCAGCGGGAGCAGCAAGCGACAATGTGGAAGGTGAGGGAGTCCTCCCGAAACTTCCGACTCGCATTCGGGAGTCTCGTACATTGTACGGACAGGTGGTGTCTCGTGACTCTTCTTCTTATTATTATTATTATTATTATTAGTAGTAGTAGTAGTAGTAGTAGTAGTAGTAGTAGTAGTAGTAGTAGTAGTAGTAGTAGTAGTAGTAGTAGTAGTAGTAGTAGTAGTGTTATTAAGTAGGCGTAGCGGTAATGGCTGCCTTAGGAAACTGAGTCTGGGCGTTCGTATAGGTATAACGTCACGCCGTATAGTTGATCGCTCAAAGTACACTCGTGCAATCGTTCTCATGAAGAAATATTTCAGGAGAGAGCTGCGGAGATAACATTTGGTCATAAAGAGATGAAACACTTCAGATGAGAATTTCAATTTTTCGAGGTCGTGGAGTAATTTGCTAAAATGGGCTAATTTCAAGTGAAGCGCGGCTGCTCCAGGAAGCAGGCGCACTTTGCTTCCTTTCAATGAACGCTTATGCAGGGCGTCCCAGCTAACGTTAGCCCCCCAAGATGTTGAAAGAACAAGATTTTAAAAAAATACGGTGCAAGATACAATAACAAAACCTACGGTGTTCGCTTGTCAGACCTGTGGCAACCGAGCAACATAGGTTTTATAAATGTATCTTGCACGGCGTTTTTTTTTTAATTATTTTTTTTATTTGAGCAGCTTGGCTAATGTTAGCTAGAACCACGGTACATATACAGGGTGTTTCAGCAAACACTTTAAAATTTTTTTAAACCTTGCTTGTGGCAGATAGCACAATTCTAGCTGATGAGCTGGTGTACTCGAAAAGGCGGACATTACTTGCACGAAAAAATAAAATGCATAATTGACTAATTAAGAAAAAAAACACTAGTTAACTGTTTAACTAATTACCTTGACGTAATAGTTCAGCGGAAGCCCGCTAGGTGGAGAGAAGTAATTAAAGAAAAAATGAGACATCCACCCAAATGTAGCAATTGCTACAAAGGAAACCCATACGGGTTCCTGAAAGAAAGCCTCGCAGTTGAAGAAAAATTCGTCCTGGTCCGGGACTCGGACCCGGGACCACCGCCTTTCCGGGGCAGCCGCTCTACCATCTGAGCTAACCAGGCGGCTAGCAGATGGCAGGGCGAAATCGAATTTGTAGCAATTGCTACATTTGGGTGGATGTCTCATTTTTCCTTTAATTACTTCTCTCCACCTAGCGGGCTTCCGCTGAACTATTACGTCAAACACTTGCCTTTGCTTCGAGTTGTTGACAAATTCGTCCTGCAGTACGTGGACATAAATATAGGCTGATGATGATGATTTGGTAACAGTTTTCGTACGGTTTGCTTGTGTGTGTCATGCTCTCTGCGTGGCGTCTGCTTTGGCGCCGTTACAAAAGAAAAAAGTTATAGTTAAAGCATGCTTTCCCAACAACTCATTTTGAGACTTTGGTGGTTCTTCTCATGCAATGCCCGTTTCTGTTCTTGAGATGCTTTCCCCCGCGCACCTTTCTTTCTCGGTTATTAGACGATTCGGCTAATTTTGGGACGAGATGTGGCATACGCAGCCTTTAAAATGGGTTTCAACTGTACAATACAAGAACATGAAAAAAAAAGGTTCACAGGTAGATGAATATTTGAAGTGAATAACAGAATCGGTGAACAAGGGAAGACCCAGCTTGGAGCCGACGTTTCAACAAGGGAACTGACGAAGACAAGTACTCTTGCTGATTTACTTTAGACCGAGGCTTCTCTTGTTCGCATACTGTCGACCAGTACCTGAAGCTGCGGTTTAAATGGTTCTACATGCATTAATATTCGCATCACTATTAGCACATCATCAGCTTCGCCTCTTCACAGCCCCATCCGCATATTTATGCCGTTGGCTTAGAAAGAAATAAATGTAAGCCAGCTGCCACTCATGAGTTCTTGGAATGCGCAAGCTGCGAAAAAAAAAAGACTTTGTGGTGCGAGCATGATGTCTGGATTACACACAGCACGCGACTCGAATGCAGAATGCGCCCCCTAGTTCGAGAGGCTGCATACTTCAGCCGCGAACTATTTCCGCGTTTTCTTATAGCTTCCACATTCCAAAGAGAGTATGCCGTATCTTAACACATCGAGTTTGTATTCTGCTTTCGATTATGGCTGAGATTATGACTCGTTTGCAGGCTTAACTAGTACGGCCTGCAAACATTTTTTTTATTATTATACATAGGTGTCTCCCTACCGAGTTATATCCTCCAGTTTTAATTCTTTTTTTCTCCAGTCCATTTCCATAGTCAATGGCTCTACTACCACGATGGTTGGTATTTACTTCAAGAGTAAGCCGTACTATCATTACAAGCAACCAAAAGAACGTTAAAAACATTTTGGGTTTCGTGCTCGAACTACGATCTGATTACGAGACACTGCGTATGTGGGGTACCTGGGTTTAATTTTACCACCTCGGGTTCTTTACCGTGCACATAAATCGAAGTACACGAGTCTTTTTACCTTTCGCCCCCATCGAAATGCAGTCGACGTGGCGTGGTTAGAACCATCGATCTCGGCAGTACAACGCCAAATTTAGCCACTGGGATACTACGGCAGGTGACAACGAAAATGCTCTGAGCAAAAATTCCTTTGGAGAGTCGTGAAATCTGGACACATAATTTCAAAGATGAGCCCCTGGCGCTGGATAAACTCGTAGGCATCTTGGCAACGATGGCGGGCTAGCCCACCTGATGAATGTCTGAATGTCATGCTATGTCACGCCGCATGCCGTTTGCATGGGACCTGGAAGTACCGAACCCGCACCGTTGAAGAAACGACAGGCACGCAATATGGATAACCACCATTGTTTAGCGACAAGATAAGCCCCAAAAGGTGTAAATGTTTAATATAGAGTGTAGTGCGACTCGGCACTAAAGTGGCAAGTGGCAAGTGATCAACCAACTGCTCACATAAACGCCTCTCGAGAACATCATTATTAGCTACCACGAGGCTAAAGCTCCTTCCCGCCATTTGAAAGGCCACTGTAAACCTTCAGTGCTCATGATAAACTTTTTATGTTTCTGCACGTATATTCATAAACACACTAAAAGAACAGCCAAATATTGAATGCTACAGACGTACGAGCCCCACATATTTCAGTATATAAAAAGTAGTTTTCAGCACGGAAATGTATGCTTTCACATTCTCAGAAACATTGCCTGCCGGTCTGTTATCTGGCAGTCTATTATCTAAATAACATACACATTGAAGTACCTTACGCTATATATATATATATATATTAAAAACAACGGACGTTACTTATTCCAGCTGATTAGAATAGCCGACGTGGTGGCTGAATACCTTAGGGCGTTCTACTGCTCAGCACGATGTAGCCTGCTCTGGCGGCCGCATTCCGGTGCACGGTAAATGCCAAACACTCGCGTGTGAGTAAAGAAACCTAAGAGGTCAAAATTGTTCATCATTCCTCCAGCACAGCTCCTCCCATAGACCGCGTTGCTTTGTGACGTTCAAACCAGTCAGTCAGTGCAACCGATAGAAAAGGATGAACATCCATATCGTTCCGTTCACTATTTGCAATCGTCAGACAGTGGGCGGGCACCTTATAGGAGTTCGAGAAAATTGCGGGGAAAAAATGTTCATGCTTTGTGATAGGTTGTTGCTAGACAATTGCCGCAGATTTCGCATTTCTAGTCCCGCTCTGCGCAGGTCTACTAAATGTTTGGCAGGGGTTCTGCCAAAAACTACGCTGACTAGCACGTTTGCAGCCCTGCGTATAGGCACAGCACGCTTTCACGCGAACATTTTACTGACGTCACACACTGCAAATGAAACTTGTGTACAGAAGAACATCTTGGAAGCCTGGCCTCACAGCTCACAAGCCCAGAAAGCCATTCGAGCTCTTCTACAGTACCCGAAGGCGACAGACTTCAGTGCCTGACTTTAGATATGCTGCACCTGGCCAAATGCATGTGAAAGTGCCATCAAGACTCGTGTCTTCCCTCTCGCTTTCTTTCACTCACCCTCCCCTTCCCTACGTGTAGCGTAGCGAACTGGAGAAAGTCTAGTTGACCTCCCTGCCTTTTATTTCACCCTTCTCTCTCTCTCTTCTCTCTATGTACGTGGCTACCGCTGATAGAAGTGCATTCCACGCATGCGCAGGTAGCGATCTCCTCCGCCCTGTTCTTCGCCGTCATGGCCAATGCCGGTACTCTCCGCGGTGGATACGGTGGCAGTGCTATCGGCGGTCTCGGAGGAGTCGGCGTTGGGATCGGAGGCGGCTACGTTGGACGTGGCTACGTCGCCGGCGGTGGTGGCGGATACTATGGAGGAGTAAGTGGCCAGATAAATGGCGGACCATAGTGATTACACCACGGCATGCATGTCCCACTGGGACGCCATATAGGCCTTTTGTAGCATATGGTTTTAACGTCAAGCTTTCTTTGCCAATACAACCGAACCCTCTCAGTAAAGCAGCCCGCCGCTCTAACCATTGCGCCAAAATCTCGCACATACTTTTATTGTGTCAACGCCAACTAGCTCTTTCAGATTATCATCGCGTGTGTCTCACAGCGTAGCACGGGTGCGCGCGTCAGTTCCTTTGCGCCAAAGATGCAGGAATGAAATGGACAAAGTTATAGCATTTGATGCACTGCTTCAGGAATCATTCGCTTCACATAGATTGCAAGATTTGCGTTGGATCGTCATAATTTTTATTGACAATTCAACTTCAATCATGAGAAAGGCAACGCACCCTCGTATAAAGAAACTGGAAATTGACAATGATGCATGTTCATTGTTTTACACAGCAATGATTTATGACGGGCTTGGTAGTTTGCTGAGGTGGTATTCGTGGTGCTTATTTTTCGCCTCAGCCCACCACACGCGTAGCATAAGTCAAATAGTAGGTTCGTCTTCTTATGGTTGTGGACGTTCGCAAAGTATCGTGGGCTAACAACGTGTCGTGCCTCGTGCAGGGTTACAGGGCCTACGAAGACAACAGGCCGAGGCCGTACAGCTTCGGCTACGTCGCTCAGGGAGCGGACGGGTCCAGCTCTCGCCAGGAGGTGGGCGATGGCAGCGGTAGCGTCCAGGGAGAGTACACCCTGAGCACGGCCGAAGGCGGCCAGCGGAAGGTCAAGTACACGGCCGACGCGGGAGGCTTCCGCGCCGTCGTCGACACCAACGAGCCGGGCACGCAGAGCGAGAGCCCCGCCGACGTGGCCCTGCGGTCGTCCTCGCCGCCGGCCTACCTGCTCGCCTCCAAGTACGGTGCCGCCGGGTCGTACGCCGGGGCCAGACCGCGAGCAGTGTACGGGGGCGCCGGCGGGCTGTACGGAGCGGGCGCCGCCGGATACGGGGGTGCCGGCCTTTACGGAGGTATCGGCCGAGGTGTCGGAGTGTACGCCGGCGGACGCGGTGTCGGAGTGCTCGGAAAGCACGGCGGTGGCTGGCACTAGTGAACCCGCCATCGGCCTCCTTACATGTCCTTCCTTGTCTTTGGTACGTGAGCCCCACTACGCCGCTTCCGCTGTGTCATAGTCCTCCTCTCCTCCATGGTGTTGGTGTCTCGCCGTCCGCTCGCCTGGGGTCAGAGCTAGAAGCCCCGCTCGCTGGATGCTGCGGCTGCTCAAGGTGTTGGTGACAAATGGGTGATGTGCTCTGCTGTGCTGCGCGTTTAGAAAATAAACATTCAATTGTTTGTAACAAGAAAACTGTGTTCGTCCTGGTGCATTTTCCAAGAAAGAGCTCGGCTTGGTGAAGCAGCAGACATGGCATTGGCAAGTTCAGTGACGTTTGGAGTCAAGTTGCCAAGTTGCCCGCCAAGTGGCTGTGGGCTAATGGGATAGAAAAACAGCAGACCCCTCTGTCAGTGGCGTGTCAACCATAGCTGGAAGTATTGGGGAGGGGGGGGGAGGGGGGACCTCAAACCTTCTGACCCTCTCTCTCTCTCCCTGTCTATATATATCATGACCATATAAAGCCAACAGACAATGAAGCCAAGGAGGGCATCGGAGAAATTAACTGTGGATGACATTGAACATGTAGAAGATAATAAAGAAAAGGGAAATAAAAATGGACGAAAAGATATCATGTCATTGCCATTTGATGCAGGCTTAGAACGCCCGCCGGTTGGTAAAAAAACTATTCTGTACCTGCGATTCGGGGTTTTCGGAGACCCAGCCTATGTAGCTGGTGTTCTTTTAGGATTTCGTGCAACGGCCTCACCTCTGCTTGCTTGAAGCTACGATACAGAAAAATGGGCCATAGATTTAAGGCAGATTACCTATCTAGAAGAACAAATTAGGTCAGTGTGAGGAAGTCACTTAAAGCATTTAAAGCACGCCATTTAAAGGCACGTCATTTAAAGCACGCCAAAACGGCAGACGGTTAGTGACGCCCACTGAAGCATCCTCAGCTGTTGCATTGCTTGCTCGGGGATATCTAATTGTCTGTCATTAAGAAAATGGTAAATGCCGCTCGATATGAAGTAAACACTAATTTGCGATACTCTTCGCTAGATCGACATCGCTGATATAGACAAACATTTCGTGAAATATATTGACCCCATAGTGTCACAGCGCGGCCATTAGGGGCGCGGAATTGCAGGGAAAACAATTGACTCGCCATCCCGGCCCTGCGAAAGTGGATGTCCAGCGAAGCTGTTGAGAAGCTATTGTAGCTGTTGTAGTGGTGAAGCTGTCCACTTTGCTGACTGCTTATTGCTTTAGAGCAATGGTACTAATGGTACTTTCGACTAATGGGAGTAATGTTAATTCTGACAGCACGCCGCCGCCCACAGTGGTCCTACAATAAGAATGAAATCAGTTGCTAGGCTGGTTATTTTATATACGAAAGGCAAGTGACGTCACTGCCCACGTCGCAAGCTTCCGTCGCCGCGGCAACTTGCGCAGCAGTAATTTTGACCGGGAAACGTATGCGGGGAGCGCTACGTGCTTCGTATTGTTATCAGGAGCGCCTTATCATCAATTATGTGATTCGGATGATTGTTTTGTGCTTGTTCGTTATTGAAACGTATGCTGTTCTGTATGTTGTATGCGTGATTCCAAAGAATGTATCTAATGTTCGCTTCACTTTGCTGGCTGCTTGAAGCATGCGCCTTACGAGGGTACGAGCTACTGCTCCTGGCCCTGCACTTCCACCGGGATCGGCCCACATTTTTGCTGACAAACGCGGACAGGAAAATGCCGACCAACTAGAGGCTTACAGCTTCGCTGCAAAATAATGGAAAGTGTAAATAGACAACAAGGCAGCAAATAGAGAAAAATAAAGTGAGAGAATTAGAGAAGATAAATCGGATGCCAAGGATAGAAACAAAAAAGACTATGAACATTTACAAAAAGGCAAGAAAGAAATCGGGAGGGAAAATCTGTATGAGAATGCCAAAGGGGAGTGCCTTGTTATGTGAGGCCCGAACTGGCTGCCCGAGGACAAAAATTTGAAGAACGCTTAAGCTTCGCCTTTAAGAGTGGAACGCAGTAGCATTCAAAGATCCCTGGCAGCTTATCAGGCTTCCCGGCAACTGAATTATGTTTTCTCGTATATTCAAATTGTAATCCGACGCTGTCACGTCTGTAGGTTGTGGTGAAGTCGTACTTTACGATTTTTCGGACGGATGTTACTTTGAGAAATTAAATTTTGTTCACTAATGCGTTGCGCCACGCGGAGGGCCTGCGCGGTCAGTGTGGTTTGGGATGATTATTTCCGCCAACGACACCAGCGCGCCCGCACCCACGCCGACACCGATGCCAACGCCGGATTTCGCCTGATTTTCTGCGACACGGGGCCCTTAACGCTTTCGCGTTAAAGCATATCGAAGTCCGGAGAAAATATGTGCCACAGGATCAGGCATGTGTTACTATAAAAAAAGAAAAGAAAGCCCGCAAAGGACTATGCACATCCTAATGGAATGCGGAGGGATTCAACCAACGAGACCCGTAGGAAGTGTCCACCTTCCAGAAGCGCGTTGGGATTCAAAGAAGATGAAGGATTAAACTGGGGGTCAGCAGTCGAGATAAGTAAGAGACGATTAGAGTATTTTTGGTAGAAAGGCAGGGAAGATATTGAGGGAACCGTAGTCATTGCAAGTGTAGGTAATGGTACAGTATAGAGACAGAGATTTTAAATAAGTTAAAATCGAGATCAGATAGCCAAAAGGCTAGAGAGCGGTATATACAGTAAAACAAGATTATGTCAATGAAGCTAAGGGGTTATTTCTCCCCGCCCCAATTCAAAGGGTATGCTAATAACTGTCATCATCAAGTTTCCTTTTTATTTTCTCACTGCTTACCGCCCCCCCCAAATATATATATATATATATATATATATATATATATATATATATATATGCGAGTAAAAATTTCTTTAAGAATATGGCAATAAGAATTTTTCAACTACTAGAACAATATAAGCATACTTATTGTTTTCTCAGTAATATCCCCTTCAAAAGTTCGTCTGCACACACCTGAGGATCGGAATAAATAACACCCAAACATCGAAAGAAACGCACGCACGCACACACAGTGATATATTGAAGTCACAATACAACGTAGTAATCGTACTGGTAATAGAGAGTTATAGCTCAGCGGGTTTACGGATCAGCGGGCCCAGCGGGCAAGCACAGACGCCACTGCGCATGTGCGGTACGCTGGGGCAGCCAGCTTGTTTACGGAGCGGACCCTTCGCTCCGCTGGTTTCCTCGTGCCAGAGGAGCGCGCGCAGCGGACCAGCATTTTTTACGAAACAAACATGGCAACCACCTGCAAGAACAGCGGCATATCGTCGGCGTCGTCTTCAAACGCGGCGCTGGCTCGCCTACAGGCGGAAAAAGCATCGGAGGTATTTCACAACTGAAGAGGGCCTCTGTATCCTGCGAGAGATTTAAGCAACGAGGCCGTTTGGCGACGATTTGAAGTGAATGACCGCGATCGAGAACGTGAACCGAGCGCTTGGCCAAGAGCTGACGCAAACTCCAACCTTGTTCGACAGGTGGCGCAGCAACGCGCTCAGCTCTAAAGTCCCTATTGACCCTTTTCGCGGCGATCCCGCGGGCGCTGCCATGTTTTATCACGTGGTGCCGCGTCCATTGCTTGCCTCAACTGCCTCCGTTGCCTCCGTGTTTACAATGGATGTGTATGACGTTGGTGCGGCTTAGCAAACCTCTGTTTCGAGAGATATTGTAGACGGTGACTGGGTGGACGACACGAAGATTTGGCCACAGCTTCAGAGAACATACAAAAGCGCTTTCGGGGCTGATTAAGCTACGTTCAAACGGCGCAGGCAGCATATACGGTGCTTGCTCTAAAAGCAGGGCTAAATATGAATTCCAAACTTTCCGTTCATGAAATGAATCAGGATTAGTGTATTTTGCTCTTCGTTCTTTATTTAGCAAATATTTTGAAGCAGCGGCTTGTCACTTTTCTGACTAAGTAAAGTTTTTTCTGTGCGGTCACTATCTGATTATTTTCTGCCTAATCGCTCACGGTTGTGCTCAGTTTCGTTAGGTTAGTTCTTGCTGCGCACAAGGCTTGAAGCGTAGCTGTATACTGTACACTGTAATACCTTGTAGCAAATGCGCATTATCGCTAGTAACTCGCTTACTCTTGTGGAACGTCACGAAACATTCAGTTTCGACCATTCGTGCGCTATCGGTGTAGTACCGTCACATATTGCGCGTATATAGTGCGCATATATTCAAGTGTGCGTCCATTCACTTATTCTTGACACGTTGGCGAAAGAGTAGGTGTAAGTTCCCTTGCAGGTTCCGGTGGATGTGTGTAGATACTGTGCGCTAAACCTACTATGACAGGAAACGGCGCTACTCCCTTTATCATTGTTTAACGAGCGGTCCTCACTCTTAACGACGTACTGGGGCTGAAGCTCTTTCTTCGAATGTTAGCGGATACAACGCTGAAGGATGAGTGAATCTGCGTATCCTCGAGGAAAGCCGCACATCTCGAAGTGACGGAAACACGTACGGACAGTTGCAGAAGCGGTCCGCGAACTCCCATATATTCATTACATTCCTTAATATGCCAGTCACTGTTATTGCGATAGCAATTATATGGACACTCAAAAGCAGATTTCTGCCGTCGGCGTCGCCGTCGCCGTCGCCGTGAGGTTCCGTATGACGTCAATGAAGATGAAATCGTCGCCGCGCGCCGAACGCTGTATGTGCGAGTGAAAGGGCGCGAGGGGCGCGCGCTTTCACGGGTAGTGAACGCACGGCGGAGAACAAACGCGCGTTCTGCGCCGTGCTCGCTTAAGGGCTGCAGAAGTAGGCGTCTCTTTCCTCCTTTACAATCACCATATATGTAGAGCAAACGCGCCTTCTTCCGACGCGTGAGAGTCCGTGGGGGAGGGGGGGGAGGGGGAGGGAAGGGAGGCGGCGTTTAGCTGCGGCACCAAGTGCCTATTTATATCAGAGGCTTCGGCAACAGTCACCAACGCCGCACGCATTTTGAGCGAACGCGGGCAAAACGCCGACGGCGTCGACAACAGTTGTGCGTGTTGCCGGTGCTGCTGCATGTCCAAGTTTATACACCTGATAAAGCTACTATCATTACTCCGAATAGCTCTCTACAAATTTGCTATCGCAATTGATGCTTCGCCTTTCAGGTGAAACTGCGACAACTTTCTTTGGAGCCAACTAATTAACGCGTCATGATTCAAACCAGCATGAATGGAGCACAATGCGTTAGCGAAAACTCAGTTGTAATTCCGACAGCTGATGGCACAGAAGCAAGGTAGAAGCGGTACTGGCTTCATATTCGTGGGCTGTCGCTGAGGCAACTTATGGCGCGCTGCAATAAGCGCCATCTCGTTTCTCTAGAACAAACTGCTCCGCGAAAAGGGTCGATATAGAATAAGTACCGCCATCTACTCTCTCCTCCGCCGTCTCCTCTTCTAAAACGCTTGTTCTTTTATTTACTTTTTGCTTGCCAAAGCTAGTCGACGGTGGCGCCCCTCGAAAGCCCCCGTTGAAGCTTTCAGGCCAGGCGCGCGCCGCCGCCTGCTACGGCGGCTGCGCAGAGGGCCTTTCGACATGGCTCTGAGGCGGAAAAAAACTACATATAAAAAAGGGTGATTCCACGAGAGATGAACGCGGGTCCAAAAATTCATATTTTAGATTCCATTCAATATTTTACATTTTGTGCGCATATCACTCGGTAGTACGAAAGTGAACTTGCCTTCTTTGACAAATGAATACTTTAGGAGAAAAAAAAAATATCCAAATTCTTCAGGTTGCAGGCACCATTTTCATGCACCGGGCATTCTCGCAAATTCACAACAATGTGAAATATTACGGCTACAAAGGATGCATTTTCTTGTGTAAAACGTATACGTAAAGAAGAGTCAGCAAGCATTGTTAGAAGCTTCTGTGCAAAACGGAAGTGTTTTAGAAAAAATTCTTAATTTGCTACACTTTTCGAAATTTGCTATATTTACGAATTTTTATCTATTAAACTAATCCATGTAGCCTTTTGAAATTTGGTGGGCTATGAGACCTTAACCTTCTTAAAGATTGTGCGGAATATTGTTGCTGTAGCACAAATATCCATTTTTACAGTTTGCCTCAAATGTGAAGTTTTGACGAAAATGAACGCTATTTAAAAATCAAAAGAAAAAAAAACCCAATCGTTAATTTTTCTCAAAATTTCGTAAACAGCTATCCACAGACACTGGAAAAAGAACATTAAAAAACATCTTGCATTATTTTGTTTTTAATGACAATATATGTGGAAGAAATGAGAGCTTCGCCGGGATGCAGCAAGGTGCTAAGAAATAGGGACATCGGGGTAAAAAGAACGTCCATTAGCCTCTGACTTGCCTAAACTTGCCATGATTGCGACACAAGGGTAATTTTACCCTTATGGTTAATACTTATGCATAAATTACCGTTTAGTACAATACACATTCTCTTGAATGTGAGTAAAGATACGTCAACAAGCAACATTTACATGGCTCATTTTATTTAACAAGTGTGCGTAGCTTGCAGCGCAGATAATTGCAGATTCAACGGTGAACGCCCTGTGCATGTACACAAGTAGGAAAATATACGGCAGGTAAGTCTCTAAAAATGTCGTACTCACCATGGCTCCGTCGGACACGTCATTGTACAGCATAACCTAAGATACGGTGGTGGGGGGTCGATGGTGTTGGTTAGGGCTGATTTAGCTGGCAGATAGTGCCAGCGGTTCCTCTCTTCTGCCGCCTCTTTAAAAATGGGGTTGAACAGGTGGAAAGAGGCGTGACACTTCCTCTTTCAGCAACTTATGTGTTTTGGGAAACATTAACGGTCCCGCACAGTCTTAAGGAAAGAGCCTCAAGTAGAGCGTTTCTGTTTTTATTGAAGTATTGGCAGGCACAGATGAACTGTTCCGCGTTAACATAGACGGGAGGAGGGGGGGGGGGTGTTCGCGGAACTAGTTCTTACTCTATGAAACAGCGTATAGCTTCTGCGTGGCGGATTCCTTAAACCACTCCTGGATGGTGAGGTGATTTTCAAAGTGCTGCGAAGTCTTTATATAAGGGGTGATTCATTGGTACTCTTACTTTAATCTGCTGCATCACTGCCTATGCAAATGGCAATGCAAATGTGGGCCGGCCACATTTCAGTCCAACATGTGGCGGTATCCTCTGAAACTTCAGAATGAAATGCCTATTGCTGAGGTCCTTAGCTAACATCAATGACTGTCGGCCGAACTTGCTGCCATACAATGCACGGGATAATTGTTGGAGCACCGCTGACAAATCCTAAAGGATGATAGCGTGCTGAGAACGCGTCCTCAGTTTACGAAGCCCTGCAGTAATGGCGGCTCTTTCCGCATTTCTCAGTGAGACCAACTGATCCAGAGGGGCAGATCACGCAGATCTAATGAAGCGAATCTAATAAAGCTTGCTCTTAAGAGGAAGCTTTAGCTCGGGCCCAACTCCGATGCCGCCTATTCAAATACATGTAAAACGCAGAAACGATTTTCTGAGATAACCACTGGGCCGATTTTACTTAAGTTTGTTGCCCATGAGAGAGAAAGGTAAATTCTAGTGACTGTCGGACGCGAAATGTCGAGTTCTGGCCTGCATTATTTAACTGGAATTTTCAAGAATTGGTAAGTTTAAAAAAAATAGAAGCACGAAGTTTAGAAATTCGTAGCTCTGCACCTATATAAAAGATATCGCAGACATCTGAACGGCATCTATTAGATCATTCAAAGCAGATAAATTTTATATGCCAATTTATTTCTTACATGAATTTGTTACATTGTTTACAATGATTTTGCACAAGTTCTACACGCAAAATAGTAGTCTATTTTAAAGTCATGTAGAATGTAGCAATTTTGTCCACTTTAGATTTACTATTCGGTGCTGTTTACAAGATTTGATATCATGTTTCATTGCTAAGTTAGAGTTGTAAATTTGATAGTTTCGTTTTCTGAAGCTCTGTTATTTTGTCAATTTTATTAAACAGTTGACGACTTAAATAAAAAAATCGCAACCAATAGCCACTAGAGTTTCACTTTTCTTTTAATTGCAACAAACATCATCAAATGTGGCGCAGTGGTTAAGGAGAAAAACGAATTCTCGTTTTACATGTATTTAGATAGGAGCACCCAAGCTAAAGCTTCCTCTTAAGGCGGCGGCCACACCGCCAGCAACCTTCAACGTATTTCGCTTTACCACCTGTTTTCCACTGCCTCCCACGGACATACTCCCCATTCTACTACACTCTACCAACTCGTTCAAAAGAGACAATTTTTAGAAGAGCGTCATCTGAAAGCGCTAACAAAATATGGGCGCGTACTATAGCCCAGTAGCACAATTTACGTCAGAAACTTGGGGATTCGAGAACTGCGTGCTTGTAATCATAATACTAGTTTACCAAAACTGCCCTTTTGTCGCAATCATGGCCAAGTTTAGGCAAGTCAGAGGCTAATGGACGTTCTTTTTACCCCGATGTCCCTATTTCTTAGCACCTTGCTGCATCCCGCCGAAGCTCTCATTTCTACCACATATATTGTCATCAGAAACAAAATAATGCAAGATGTTTTTCATTGTTCTTTTTCCAGTGTCTGTGGATAGCTGTTTACGAAATTTTGAGAAAAATTAACGACTGGGTTTTTTTCTTTTGATTTTTAAATAGTGTTCATTTTCAGTCAAAACTTCACATTTGAGGCAAACTGTAAAAATGGAAATTTGTGCTACAGCAACAATATTCCGCACTAATCGTTAAAAATTAAGGTTAAGGTCTCATATCCCAACAAATTTCAAAAGGCTACATGCATTAGTTTAGTAGATAAAAATTCGTAAATATAGAAAATTTCGAAAAGTGTAGCAAATTAATAATTTTTGCTAAAACACTTCCGTTTTGCACAGAAGCCTCAAACAACGCTTGCTGACTCTTCTTTACGTATACGTTTTACACAAGAAAATGCATTCCTTGTAGCCGTAACATATTGTACTTTTTGTTTGCGGATATATACGGATCACTACATCTTTTACTTTTTGTATCGGCAAATCACCGAGAAAGCCGAAGGCGGTGCAACGTACTATCGCGAAGAAAAGAAACGCGAACAGCGGAGCGCGTGTCCGAAACATAACTGAAGGTATAGTGCGCGCCGTCCAGTCATCACCATTGACAGGCGCGCACGTCCGGTTTGAGTCGCGCTGGGCGATGATGCACCCCCTATACTGCGATATTTGTGTTTCTGTTCTGTTTCTCTTTCATTTGAAAGCGAGAAAAGGTTACGGCGCAGTAATGGCGACAGCGCAGGCTGTACTACTGCGATGAAACGAAACGCGAACAGCGGAAAGCATGGCTTTTGGCACAATCAGCGTAGACAATAGCATCGGTCCGCTAGTGCGAGGAAACCTGTCTAGGGCCGGTATTTTGTAGCGATGCGTTATGCTTTATTCGATACTAGTCTTATCATCCACCGCTCACGGCTGGTTGATACCTTTGATAACGTAAGCGGACCGTCGCTCTGACCACTGACAAAGCGCGAAAAGGCATTAGCATCAGAAAGGCATCGCTACAAAATACCTGTCCCAACTCCCATATGCTTTTGCTGTCGCCATAGGCGAATCTGGGCTTTCAGGTCGGCGTCACCGTAGCATCTTGTTCCGGCTGGCGCTATCGCACGTGTGCGTTCCGAGTGTCAGACAGGCCTGGCAGATGATAAGCTTTCCTTGTCAACATCCCAGTATACAGGGGGTGCGTCATCGCACAACGCGAGCAAACCGGACGTGCGCGCCTGTCAATGGTGATGACTGGACGGGCGCGCACTATACCTTCAATTACGCTTCGGCCACGCGCTCCGCTGTTCGCGTTTCTTTTTCATCGCGATAATACAAGACACGCGTACTAAAATCCCTATATAAGAAAAGTACCGCCATCCTTTGATCAACGCCGCTTCGCTCTCTCCTGTATCTCCGATTGGACGACGATAGCGCTGCGCTTCGACTTCTGTATATTTTGTTTTCTTCCGCCTCAGAGCCATGTTGAAAGTCCTCATGCGCAGCCGCAGTTGCCGGCGGCGGCGGCGGCGCACGCCCGGCCTGATAGTTTCAACGTGGACTTTCTAGGGCCGCCACCGTCGATTTGCTTTCACAAGCAAAAAATAATGAAAAAAGCACTCGCTTTAGGAGAGGAGACGACGGAGGAAAGAGTGATGGCGGTACTTTTCTTATATAGGGATTTTAACGCATACGCTTGTAATGCGCTATCTGGTGCACAACTGCAGTTCTTATTCAACGGGAAGGCGTGCAACGCCGTGCAACTTTCACTTGCGAAGCGACGTGCTTGGGCACCGGTCCCGTTACGCCATCTCGGACACTTTGTCAATTATCTTTGCTAGTAAGAGAGCTTCTCTGCACCGAGGTGCCGCATATTCTTGCAATGTATCGCACCGTGTCTACTGTGACGACTTTCGCGATGATAGCCAACTTCCTGACACCGGCATGCAAGGCAGACGGGGCGACAAAATGGTGCCCCGAGGAATAGTGCCGCGTTACTGGCCAGCAGAAGTGCGCCGCCAGTGAAGAATCTACAGCCGGGAAAGTCTGCTGGACCGATGTTAAGGCGACGACCAGCCGCGCCTGTCAATGCTGCTACACCTGCACCAACATATTAAGCGACATATTAAGCACCAACATATTAAGCGCAATACTTCCGTTGAGAACCCGCTCAACGGAAGTATTGTACTTTCAGTATCTACGGCGGAAACTCTTCGTAAGAAGGGCCGTATTTTGGAGCGATTATCTTCCTTCTATTCTATCATGCTCTCATAATTTTCATCTATAGCGCTGAGTATAACCACTCCTTAATTTACATTCGGCTGGTCGAAATCCCGCCCTCGGAACAAACTCGCCTGGTTCCTTCTGGACCCAGCGCCGTGCTCCAGTTTGGAGCATTATAGGAGGCGCTTTCAACTTCGAGCTGGGAGCGCGACCGAGATCCGATGGAATTCCGCATGGTCGCGTGGCTCATCCGATTGCTCTGCGAGCAGATGAACGTTCGGTTAGGGCAGTCTTTCTTTGGATGCATCTTCGAGAGGGCTCCGTATCGCTTCAAACCGAGCCGAAGCTCGATAGCAACTATAGTCGAATGTACGCCCTTGCAATTTTTTTTATATTTTTAAAATAATTACACCGTGCCAATGGCACTTCTTGACGTCCAGAGCAGAGAACATCGTTCGAACTGGAAATCATTTTACGCGCTTGCGCATACTGTTGCCAATCGTGTCGCCTCGTCATGCGGTCGATGCTCGCGCGACATTATTAAAAAAACATTTGCAAGCGTGTACCTTTATACTCAAACCGTATATCGAACACCAGTGGCACATGGTGCATGGCAACGTCACGCGATTATCTGATCAACCGTGGTGCAAAAGAAGAGCACTTATGTTGCGCGATTTTTCTTCTATTAGAAAAATAAATTTGCACAAATACATTCCCGGTTAACATATCTCCGCCGAATGCGTTTACATCAGCCCATAAGAGCAACGTCCCTTCATTGCTGTAGCAGCAACGCGCTTCTGTTTAAGAGGTCGTCAATGGCATAGATCCTGTGTCTACGTTACAGTTCGTTTCCGCTATGCCAAGCCCGTGATCCAATGTTGTCACAGTGTCCTGTTATATTCACCCTCGCGCCGATATATTTGTTTCAACTTAAATTTCTATTCTGACCTTAAATTCTGCCGGTACGTGTAAAAACAACGGTGCCATTTTTTTTTTTTTTTTCGCAAAAGCCTGATAACGAAAACACGCTCAACCCAGGCGCTGTCTTGCTTCCGCCTGCAATCATGTCTGCGCCCTGTATATTCCTTCACTGAAGACAACTGCTCGGGCGCGCTCGTTACATGCTCTGACGTCAGCATCGGAGAGGGCACGTAAGCTGCGCTTCGTG
>NC_051154.1:347481237-347498438 GCF_013339745.2 Dermacentor silvarum | reverse complement strand
AACAATCAAAATCAAGTCGATTCGCGTCCTCGTGTGCAGACTGCAGCAAGCGAATGCCAGTGACGGGAGCGCACGCGCTGGCACGGGTCTTCAGGTGGAACTAGCTCCAGCGCCCCTAGTGGCCTCCGGCTCCGGCGACATGCGCGGCTTCAGTCGGAAGCGTGCGCCGCATAGGGCAGAGAGCACACTACCCAATAGTCTAGTACACTGTACTAGGGGGCTACGCCCCACCAGATAGCGTGCGCTGCGCTTCCTCCTCGCCCTTCCTCGCTCCTCGCCCACACATCGTGCCAGGGGAAAGACATTCGCTCGCTTGCTCCTCCGAGTTCGGTTCGTGCTTTGCGTTCGCTATGGATGTGGTCGACGAGGAAGCCGCCTGGCCAAACACAGCCTACTACCCACAAGAAGACCTACAGACGATGCTTGTCTGTGTCGGTGTCGTTCGTTCAAAACATACACACACGGAATGTTAACCTAAAGAACACCAACACCGAGGTGCGAGTGCCACTAAGAGACGCTTAAGTCTCTTAGTCGCACTCGCACCTTATTAGGGTTACCTACAATTTCTTAGCTCTATACATATCATCTCACAATATTATCGCATTACACTTGCGAAGTTTTAATTACCACTTTCATCATACTGGTAGTCGTGCGCAAAAGTTCACGGCGTACTCTGATACTCCGGCCAGCGTTCAAGCATGTTCATTTGTTCCACGCAAAGCTTCGTAAGTTTTCCATCATACGCCACTTACGTTCTTTACTAAGGCGAAAGCCTTAGGTGGCTCATTCGTCGAAAAATCCGACGACCGTCCGCGCTGTGGCACCAAAAATCAAGTGACGTCTGAGACATATTAAACAAACTTTTATCCTTAATAGAAGCAAGTTCGAAAGGACTTTGGAAGCTACGAACATAGCCACATTTGGCTGACGCATGCGCCAGTACGCCACCAATTTCTTTATCTTTATCTTTACCTTGAAACTTAGCGTTGTGTGTTGGCCTAAGGTGCCTTTCCGTGTCCCTGTCATTCTGCCGGCGCTACAAGAAAGTAGACGAACGAGAAGGAGAACAAGAGAAAACAAGTAATAGGAAGTAACAACGCACTCGAATGAGAATACCAAAGTAATTTAATGAATATCTCGTCAGTGCGCAAGTTTCGCCTCTATAGCGTATCGTGACTGGCAACTTTTTTTCCTCTTATTTTTTTTTTTTTTGCAGGCTCATGCGATGGTGTGTTCTGCCTTTCGTGCTCCCATGGAACCACGTGGAGTCCCGTGCCTGAGAATTGTTGCCGATGTATTCCGAGCTGAACGCATCGTTCTGTGTCCGTCTGGGCGAGCTGAATAAATGGGATCGTACTGTAATCTTTATTTGCGTTTACGGCATAGTTGCCGTACACCGCAACCACTGCTTCGTATGAAAGCTCCCGCTCGAGTGTTCATGATGCATATTACAACTTGAACTCGATTTTCTTTCATTTTGTCAATTTTTGAGCGGACCAACGTAAAAGGCAAAGACTTCGCTTGAAAGAGCCGGGTCGTGTACGTATAAAAACAAAGCGAAAATTGATATAACGTGTACTCATACCCACAGTAAAGGTCTACACGAATTCGTTGGACGGCATTCTGCAACCGGGAAAAAAGTTGGAAGGCAATTCAACCTCCAGTTGAAGTCGATGAAAGACAAAGCCTTCCTGAGTGAGTTGGGGTTGAAATAGGGCGGCGTCACTGCGCTCAGCCCTTTATCGCATCACCTCTCGCGTGAGCGCACTAGGGGAACCATCGAACAGGTTAACTTTTTAAAGCGAAGCTTTATATGTCTAGGCGAAATAGTATATGGCTAGGCGAAATCGCCTGTGTACAGAAAACTATTATCATCAGCAACGGCTCGAGCGTCGTCGTCTTCTTCCGCAGCTGGCTCATTGGCGCCCCTCGGGTTGTGCTCGAGCTCGGCACGCGTTCGTCGTCGTCGTCTTCTTCCACAGCTGGCTGCGTTGCTGCTCATCATTCCAGCGTAGAATTTCACTCCTGTCGTCGTAATGGGGAGGCCGCGTTTACGGAGGTATGAACCATTGGTTAAGGGGGTATGAGCCATTCATTGTCTTACGTAACGGACAGATTTAATTTTGAGCGCAATTTAATTTCTAGGAATCGCAAGTGGCAATAGCGGGCGAATGCTGCTAACCACATCGCCGAGCAAATTCTAGACATCGAACGCGAGCTGACAACGGCGGACTGCGGGCATACCGTCAGTGACGTCGTTCTCTCCGTCGCAACCGAACGTGTGTGTAACCTCATTAAGGAACACAAAGACGTAACCTATAATTGAGAAATACTTTAATGAACCGTCGGGATAACCCAGTCACCGGGGCCGCCCGTTTAAGCTTCGCTGGTTAACGATCTGTACGGAATGCTTGGGAGGTAGTTTTTACTGCACAATCTACGGGACGGTACACATTTTTAGGCTTCCCTATCGGTATCGGCTTCCATTTTTAGACCGCCCTACTTTTGGGATCAGTCCATTTTTACGTATGCAGATAAGTTAATTTTAAGTAATTTCCGGGTTTTGTCATGCTAAAACTGTGATCTGATTATCAGGCACGCGATTGTAATGGACACGCGTCCGTGGCGTAAAATGGCTGCAGTACCGGGCTTCTGTGCTAGCGATCCTCTGTTCGAATGCAGGCCGTAGTGCAATTTTATTAATTTGTTTATTTAAAACTGCCAGTTAGTCCCGAATGGCGAATCATTGACAGCGATGTTCCGCGTTGTGCTTGGACTCCTCGGAAGGTGAGACATCTTGGTGCGACCTAGCACTTCCGGCAACTCCTGCTGGACAGAAATAACAGAGCAATGTCCGCTACGAAACGTCTGAAGAAACACTGGTGTGAGGAAGAGCTCCGCCAGTGGTGTCGCAAGCGTCGCCGCTGGCTTTCAATTTCAGTTATTTATCCATTTAATAACAATGATTTGCATGCTTCAAAAATTTTTACTGTGCTCGTCGATTCCAATGATTCAACGATAGCTCGAGTGATAGCTCTTTATAAAGTACAGTAGACTTCCTTAAGAGGAACTAGAAGGGATCATGAAAATTTGTTCGTCTTATCGGATGTTCGGCTAAACAGAAGCGCACTCCAAAAAATAATTGGCAACATGACCAGGTGCATCCAAATATCTTACTTAAAAACGGTAAATGAAGTAAGCTTACAACGGGGGAAAAATAACATAAAGAGCATTTATTTAGCTGAAAACTGTTTTCAAGTGGTACTCTTGCTTGGCTTTATCCAGTCCGTGATGGATGTTTGTCGCTTCTATGCAAATCGGCGAGCAGCTACAAACGACGTCATCTCACCTAATGACCCTAAAAATCCTTCTGTGCTTTCGTGCTGCTGGAAAAAGTTCAAGTGGGAGTTCAAGCAGGTATCTGCCGCCTCACAGGCCATAGTCTGTAGGACCCGTATGATGACGCGAGGTCACATGATATACCGCTGAGAAACGGCACGCGCGAGGAGAGTTTCTTCGCTTTTTTCTTTTTACTTGTTTTGTTTTCTCCTTTTGTTTTCGCCTCTGTTCACCGACGATGTGCGCCACAGGCCTCCAGTAGGCTAGCCTCCAGGATTGGTAGTGGTGGTAGTCACTCCGAATGTTCGTCTTAACCGAAGAGTACGTCTGAGGTGGTTCGTCTCGGACTTTCTTTTTGCATTGAGTTTATGGAAAATCAAACAAACGTTCCCGTGTTGTTCCTGAGTCTTAGACTCAGTAACAGATGGGGGCGAAATGCGAGAACACCCGTGTACTTAGATTTAAGTGCACGTTAATGAACCCCAGGTGGTCCAAATTTTCCGGAGTTCCCCACTACGGCGTGGGTCAAAATCAGATCGTTTTTTTAACGATCTGATTTTGCATCTTAAACCTTAAGATGCAAAAGAGCCATATCACGTGACCTTATACTACTGTACGCAGTTCCTTGTGGGGTTATTAGTATTGAAATTCCGTACACTTTTTTCTCTACTGGAAGTTTTTTTCTAACTTGCAATGTGCAGATAAGCCTTCGTTTGTAGTGAGTAGAAAAGTGGTGCTGTCTTCGCCTTCGTTTCCGATGATTTGGCTCGGCTCGTCTATCGACACGCCGGGGGCCAGCCGCAGTCATGACGTAGGCGGTATACTCGGGAAAAAACGCGGTACAAATATAAGGTCTGTACAACAACGCAAACTCATTGTACCAGCTTTCTTACTTTTAAAAGTCGTTGAAAATGACAAAATGTAGGGGGTTAACCGCAGTTGCGCTCACTCCCGTGAAAGCAGAACGATGGGCGGGCTATCGGCATCTCTCTCCCTTCTCAACGTTGCTGGAGGAGGGACTATCTTTTTGTAGCGTTAGCTACACTGGCCTAGCCAAGCCCGTTTCGCGCGGCACATCAAGAGCCGTGCTGCGCATGCGCAAGGATCAGTGATGTCACACGGCTTGCGCACCGGAGCCACCGGAGCCGGCACCTCTCGCGCACTCCGCCGCCGCCGCGCGCGGCTCACCGGCGCCGGTCTGCGCATTCCAGAGGAGTGACGTCGTAGCCGTGGTAGACGCACTGGCGCCGGCGCGCGCTCGCTGTGCAGTCGCCGTCTGACACTGCGCTGGAGCCTCTGCGCTTCTGACTGGCGTTTGCCAGTGTGGTATAGCCATGAAGAAGGAGAGCGCAAATGCTGCTCAACAGCGCAGAAGAACGGAGAACCTTGACTCATCGGATCCCGAAGTAGTTGCCTGGCAATTAGCGGTTGAGCGTAGGAGGAATGAACAGAAGAAGGCTATACACATGTGCCACATAATACGTACACCGCGTGTGTGTCATTGGAGCAGCAGTAAGCATGACAATCAAGCTAATCCTTGACAATCTAGACAACCAGGAAAGCTAAGAATAATCAGCTGAACCTTTGATAACGCTACGTATATCCTGGCATAGCTGAGCTAAGCCACTGCAACTTTTTTTAGAGGCTGCTCAGATCGAAAAATTCTGCTTACAAATTATCCACGCGCTTTCCGAAGCAACCGCTGCAGGTGTAAACCCTACCGAGGGTGAGCTTTTCGTTGCGCCATAAAATACTGGGTCGTTAAAAATCGTTTGTCACTCGCTTTAAATTTATCCAGTTTGTCCTCAACCGCTGTCGTGTCTATAATAATACTGGCGTTCCCTCGCCTTCTCACGTCGCCTTTTCCCTCTCTCCCCATGTATGGGAACAGCGAGCGAAGAGTGGCAGTTAAGGCTGCCAGTCACTCGTTTCATGACTTCGTTGGTTCTACCCATTATCTGTCTCCTCGCTCAACCTCCTCTCTATCATTCTATCTACCGCCACTCTGCACTGATGTAGGTTAGTAGAAAGGTAAGCGCTGTAGTTTGTGCAATGCTTTTGCGCTGGGTCACGGATACTTACAGCTGTCAAGAGGGTATTGCGGTGACGCCCAGGGAGCTTCAGAGGGTATTCGCAATGTACACGGACTATAGGTGGCGCAAGAGCTGATCCATAATGGCGGAGAGAGAGTATCAAAGTTCTCCACGGCACGTCCGCGTAGTAGCACGCCGGGCTTTTTCTAATCCTTCTCGTAGCACGCCGAGTGTATTCTCATTTTTCAGAGTTTATTATCATCGGCTGCGGAAGTGTCGCTTCCTTTTACAAAGCAGCTATGTATATAGGAGAGATTATGGGACACCTTGAAATGTACGAAAAGAGGATTCGGTGTCTATAATCGAAGACGAAGTTTTGGACGCTGGCCATCTAATTTGCAGCTTGGTCAAGACATGCAGTGCTCACGCTGTTACAATTCAACGACTGCGTGTGCAGACGTCCCACGTGCAAGGGACGTCCCACGTCCAAACTTTTTGTTGTGTGCTGCCGCCGCAGTGGCCGCCCATGTTGCAACGGCGTGCGCGTCCCGTAAATATATATGAGCCTTGAATGTAATAATTCACGCCCCGCGTAAATATAGATGACTATCGTGCATAACCAGATGTACGTGCGTGTTTGTTTGTTATTTTACGACGAATGGCACCCTTACTGAAGGATGCATGTGACGCGAAGCGTATCTATAACGAACCCTAAGGCTAGATCGAGTGCAGTGTTGTCGGTCTAAGCCAGAAAAAATATGCCGATATTGTTTTCAAATTCGGTTTTAATGGAAAAGGTTCCGTGCAAGAAAATATGCCAGAGACCTATATATATATAGCTATCGGCGCGCAGCTGCGAACCTATAGTTACGCCCCGATGCAACGAGCCTGGTGAGGTCGAGGACGCGCTTCAGCGTGCCGCCCAAATTTTTTGTTTGCTTCCGTTTGCCTGTCACTGCGACAAAAGCGAAGATTGGTGGTGGTGGTGGTAGTGGTGGTAGTGGTGGTAGGGTGGTAGTGGTGGCAGGGGCATGGAGAGGTCTGCAGCGCACACTTCGGCGACAAAGCCTGCGCTCCAAACCTTCACGGCGGCGCCTAACTTCCCGATCCGGAGCTTCCCCACCCACTTCTTTTTAAGACACGGGTCCAGCGGAAACGAATGAAGCCTTGTCTCACCGATCCTTCTAGCTCGGTTGGTGCACTGAGGCATGCTACACATTCCGTTGCTTTTAATTTTTTTTATATGACGTAAGTAGAAGCTGTAAACAAAACAGAAACGCGTCCGCGGATGCAGAGTCACATGGTTACACTGTGCGGATACTCCTTGAAATATTTCTCTCGCTGGCCTCTCCGCGGCGCGACCATCTGTGTGCATTGCGAATATGCACGCTCAGAACCAGTTCCTGACGCGGTGTGCAAGACATCGGCAGCATCAGTGGAAAAGTCGAAGGAAGAGGCAAATAAAGCTTCGCTTTACAAATAGTGATCGGCCCTGACGTCTAGCCTATATATTTCATGCGAAGCTCAAAATGCGCCGCGGTCCTAAATGATAAGAAATAAATTGGCACTAAAAACTTGTGCTAACACTTTTGTGAATTGTTTTTTTTTTTTTTGTGATAGGAATGCCGGCTTCATCCTTTCTAAACCCTTTTGAGGCCCCTGCCATCTAGAAACTTACGTGAAACACTCGGTATCTGTGCACTTGCTCTGTGCACGGGGGCGCAAGCTGTAACACTCGAGGACTATGTATTTTGGTTGGATCGGACTTCGCTTAGCCTCGGAATGGAGCAGTTTTAGGCTAACAACTGTGCATATAGGGGAGAGCGTCGGCGGCGAAAGCTTTCTCTAGCGGAGGAGCTGCAGCGCCGCTTTCGCCACCGAGCTTGTCCAAAGGCCTCCTCTCCTGTCCCACTCACGATCTCTATCTTTCTCGTTGTGCTGCAAGGATTATCGGATTCTCCCGCGGGTCGGAATTATTCCTCAGGACAGTCTTATCCGTCACCTACAAACTGGCTTAATGTGTGCTTAACCCCGGCGCAACCATGGACCGGCGTGCTACAGAAGCGATGCCACGGCTATGTTACCTCGTCATCAAAGCCACAGCACAGATACGTACCGTGTGACAGCAGCCAGCCTCTTACTACCCACTGTCCCTATTGCCACGACGCCATCAGAGATCAGACGAATCGCCCGTCACCTGGCTTGCAAATGGCATGCTTCCTGCGACTTCGGATTAGGCACACCTGGTCTAATATGCAAGGCTAGAAGTGTTTCGTCTCCTGTGGAGGCAATTAAGGAGCACATAACGATGGCAATGATTGACTTCTGTTGATGGCACATATACGGGGTGTCCCAGCTGACGGGAGCCAAAGTTTCAACATTTTTCGGTGCACACAAACTCGTCGCTATAGAAATAGTGTGCATTGATCTGGTCTGATGTGCACTGATCCCCCTTAAACAATGCCTCTAGGGGGCTGTAAGGTATCTTTCAATAAAAATAAAATAAAGTAAAATAAGTGCCCGGTCACATAGGAAGTCCTGGAAGCGAACCTTCCTACGAACTTGCGACTGTGCAGTCAAGAAAAGAAACGATACTGCAACAAGGGGGCACACTATGACAAGATTGACCCCACAGTATCTCTTCACGTATAGCGTGGGACATAGCAGGACGAAAAGTACGTGCCCCAATGCCATCTTGATCCGCTTTCATCCCACACCGCCTGCAAAGAATGGAGAAATGTAATGCTGCGACGCCTTCGACTTGGAGTCCCACTCGTGCCGAATATCGTGATTATTATTATTATTATTATTATTATTATTATTATTATTATTATTATTATTATTATTATTATTATTATTATTATTATTATTATTATTATTATTATTATTATTATTATTATTATTATTATTATTATTATTATTGTGTTATATATTATTATTATTATTATTATTATTATTATTATTATTATTATTATTATTTATGACCTCGCCTTTGAAACGGGGCGGTGACAAAAAGTCCCCTAGCCTGCTTGAGTTACTCAGGTATGCCATACATGTTTTTTATCTAGCTATTTTCATTAGTCTTTTTTTCCCTCAATATCTACCTTGTACCTCTACGTATGACTAAGAGATCAAATCAGGTCGTATCAATCTCTCCCCTGCTTATTTTCCACCAATACTCCAAACGTATGTTGCTCATTTCGACTGCTGACCGATTGATGCTTCCATCCACTTTAAACCAAAGGCCTTCTGGAAGGTGTGCGTTACCTACTAGTCCCCCGTGCTGCCCTCAGTAGACTGAGACAAGATGCCGATAGCCCATTTTTATGCAGCATCCAAGAAACTTCCGGAAAAAAACTTCCTGCGGTGTGTTCTTCATTGCCCAGTGGGTACCCTCGCACGTAGGCATCGCTGGAAATAAAGAGGCTGATCACCTCCCTTCAAGTTGTGTCCACCACGAATGTGACTGCCCTGGCACTTCCTGCATGTTTGAAAACGCTCGTCCTCTGATACGCCAACACCTCCTAAAGCAGCACGCAGACCGGCATGTTGCAGACGGATCGTTCCCTCTCCGTGTTCGTGGTCGAGGCTTGCCCCGTCGTGCTGGAGCACTGTTATATAAGTTAAGGGTTGGGTCTGTGTTGGTGCGCGAACGACTATACCGACAAGGACATGTGGACAGCCCGTCGTGTACGTTTTGTGGCTCCTGTGAGACACTTGAACATCTCGTTTTAGAGTGTCTCGCATTCGTTGCGCAGCGCGCATTGCTAATTAAGGAATATAGACGGGCTGCAATGTGCGACCCTTGACGATTGCCTATTTCCAAGGGGGTGCGCTTTCCGACGTGACCAGGCCCATCGAGCCCTGCTAACTTTTCTGAAGGACACTGACTTGGCATCCCGTTTATAGACATTATTTGTATTTTGTTTTGTCCTGTCTGTGTCTTCGTCTTTATTTCTGCTTTTCTTTCCTCATATTTTCATTTCCTGTCTTCCCTCCTCCTGAAAGAGTAGGCAGGCGTTGTGCCCCTCTCGGTGGCAGTTGTCAGCTTGCTCCCTCCTTATTTCCTTCGTGTCCTTGTGTTATCTGTGTACAAACCAAATAATAATAATAATAATAATAATAATAATAATAATAATAATAATAATAATAATAATAATAATAATAACAATAATAATAATAATAATAATAATCACTGGGTGAACCCCCTTCGCATTCCATTAGGATCTGTTGAGTGGTCTCCGGTTCTTTGCTGCAGCATACACATGCCTCATCTAATTCCGAATATTTGCTCCGGTATGTTTTTGGTCCTTAGGCAACCGGCTCGAGCCTCAAATAGCAAGGCACAGCCATTTGTGTTATCGTACAGATTTTCCCTTCTAATTTCTTTCTTCTCATTCTTGTAAATCTCCATGGTCCTTTTTGTTTCCATTCTTTGCATCGAATTCACTGTTTATTTCTTTCACTTTCTTTCTGATGATTCCTGGTTGCCTATTTACAGTTTGAATTATGCTGTACTTGGTTGCCAACTTTCTTGACTTCTTTCTCCATTCTGTGTCCATGCTTTTCAGATACAGATACTTGTGCACTTTAGCCATCCATTTATTTTCATCCATGTTCCTGAGTCTTCAAAACTAATTTTGCTCAGTGCTTCCCTGACTTCAAAAGAGGCCCAACCCATGTCACATTGCCCTGCCTCATTTGTGGTTTTACCGTGGGCTCCCAAAGCCAACCGGCCTACCGATCTTTGGTGAACTTCCAACTACGACAAGAGAGAGAGAGCAAGGAGAGGAAAGGCAGGGGGGTCAACCAGAAGAGCATCCGGTTTGCTACCCTGCACTAGGGGTAAGGGAAAGGGGAAATAGAAAGAGAAAAATAGGGAGAGAATGAGCACTGAGTACACCTGGGACGATGTACAGGGTCAGTATAGGCGGTATCTTAAACTGGTGCACTTCAAATACTGTACTAATGCACGCAACGCTTTTTGTGCCAGTGACGGGTGTAGCCACGGTCCGAGTATCTTTGACTCGGAGAACGGTCTCGAGTCCAGCCGGTTTAAAGTTGTCCTGAGAGAGAGAGGCGTTGTACGTCGTAGCGAGGACAGGTACACAATAGGTGCTCGATGGTTTCCTCGCACATACAGGAGTCGCACATCGGGCTCTCAGCCATTCCCATACGATGTGAGTAAGCGTTCGTGAACGCCACTCCCAGCCACAAGCGGCACAGCAAGGTTGCTTCGCCGCGGGAAAGGCTAGATGGCAGTTGTAGCCGTAGCAAGGGGTCCAACTTATATAATCGGCGATTGAAGGCACTTGACCTCCATAAAGCTTGTGACGTTTTGCGTGCAAGCAGACGAACTTCACTGGCAGTGTCCGTCCTCGCCAAAGGTATTGTACGCGTCTGAGTGTCTTCGTGGGCAGATCGGGCAGCCCTCTCAGCAATGTCATTGCAGATGATGCCACAGCGAGCAGGAATCCACAGGAAGACTATACTGTGCCCTGTTTCCAGAGCATGGTGATGTACTTCCCTGATGTCGAATATCATCTGCTCGTAAGTTCTGTGATGTAAGGCTGACTTGATACTGTGAAGGGCTGCCTTAGAGTCACAGAATATGACCCATTTCTGTGCCGGCTCTTCGGTGACGTAGGCTACACCTGCATGGAGGGCTGCAAGTTCTGCCGACTTAGATGTATTCATATGTGACAATTTGAATTTAACTGCAACTTGATTGGCTGGAACGACGAATCCGGCAGTTGAGATGGTAGGTGAGGTCGAGCCGTCGGTATATATATGTATGTAGTCATGATATGTTGTAGTCATGATATGCGTTTACTGACGATGTAAACGTGACATGCACGGTTGAAAGTGTTCTAAGTCGAGGCAATAATCCTATCGTCTTTTGTTTTCTTACTATCATAGGAGCGGTGTAACTTATGTCGACGTGTGCTGAGTGATGATGATCTTGCAGTGACCTGTACAGAGTGTGAATTTTTATTTCACGTAGGAACATGCTCTGACGTCACTGAGCAACAGTTTAAGGCAAAAAAGTTTGCAAAGAAGCACTGGAAGTGTGAAAAGTGTAGGGCAGGAAACGGCATGACCACAGTTACAAGAACATCTGATAGTGAAGTGGTCACTAGGTTTGTAGATATGGACCGCAAGTTAAACATGCTCCTCGAATTGCCGACTAAGGTAAACGGCATTGAAGAATCCATCCAGCTACTCTCAGATCGCTTTGATGTCATACAGCAGCGCCAGGACCGCCAAGAAAAAGAACTCAAAGATCTTAGGCGGAAAGTGGAGAATATTGAAAAATCCGGCGCCACAAAAGAGCTAGAACAGCTTCAGACTGATATCGAGGCACTTGAGTGGCGTAGTAGAAGCCTCAACATCGAAATCCACGGTATTGCTGAAACGAAGGGGGAAGATCTTCTTGAGAAGGTGAATGATTTGGCGAAAGGGCTAGAGCTGAAAGTGGTAACTGGAGAAGACGTAGTGGCACTCCACAGACTGCCATCAAAGCCTGGAAAGACACCAGGGATTATCATGCGCTGTGCTCGCCATGAACTTAAGATTGCCTTCATGGCTAAAAGAAAGGCTCTAAACGGCCCCAACGACAAGCGGTACATCTGTGAAAATATGACGTCTCGGTCTAGGAAACTGTTTACATTCGCCAAAGAATGGGCGAAGGGATCAGGCTACCAGTTCGTATGGCACACAGGCGGCAAGATTCTCGTGCGTAGGGCACCAGGTGAAACTGCTGCAGTGATTAAATGTGAAGATGACTTGAAGGCTCTACATTTGTAGACGTGCTGTTCGTTTGGTTGCTTTCGGAAACTCCTTTTCCTCATGGACAGTTTGCAACATATACCAAAAGAAAAATGGTTCACTCCACGAGGCCTCGGTGAAAAACGACTGAGCTGTATACATATGAATGCCCAATCGCTGAATAATAAAATTCCGGAATTAGAAGCATACTTTGCTGATATAAACACACACTGCGACGTTGTTATGTTTAGTGAAACATGGTATAATGAAGATTCTGAGGTATTTAAATTGCCTAACAAAAACACATTTTACTTGAACAGGACATCAAGACGTGGCGGAGGTGTCTCGTTATTGATAGATGACTCTATGAAAACTGACTTGTTAACTGATTTCTGTTGTATAACCAATGACTACGAAATGCTTTGTGTTGAAAGCAAGTGTTTGCTTCTTGCCACGTGTTATCGTCCCCCTGACGGAGACTATTGCACGTTTTTCACTTTTCTTGAGAAATTTTTTATTTTTGCAAGTGAGAATAGGCAGAGAGTTATTATTGGCGGTGATTTTAACATTGACATGAAAGGTGCTACTCGCAAAACAATAGACTTTGAAAGACTACTTATATCTTATGGGTACGCGAATGTTATAAAGTCAGAAACAAGATTAACCTCCACATCAGCAACACTGCTCGACCTCTTCATCACCAACTATGACCCAACCAATGTCTCAAGTGCCGTTCTAAGCTGCTGCATAGGTGACCATATGCCAATATGTATGTCTGTTAAAGCTCCCGAAAGCACCAAGAAAATGATGAAAACGTGTATAACCTTGCAAAGCATTACGGAAAACTCTCTGGAAGCATTTCAGATCGAGATACGAGGGACCTGCTGGGATAAAGTTTTTCTAGAAAACACAGCAGAAAAGGCTTACGATATCTTCATTAGTACCTTTGTGGCAGTATACAGGAAACACTTTGTCACGAAAGAGCGAAAAATCGGTACAAAGATTCGAAAGCCTTGGGTAACCAAAGAGCTTTTAACGAAAATGAGAAAACGAGATAGGTTGTATGCGAAGTTTCTAAAAACTCGGGAACCTTTACATCTTAAATTGTTTAAGACCTTTAGAAATAAGTTAACAAAAGAATTAAGAACGGCAAGAGACGCGTATTATATTCGGGAGTTTGAATCTTGCACAGGACAAACTGATAAACTATGGAACAAGATTAACGCTCTTACGGGACGGAAGCAGAAGGGAGAGTCACCACAAGAAATTTCATTAAACGGACGCCTAGTGAAAGACCAGGAACTTGCTGATGTATTTAACCAGTACTTCGTAGCCAAGAATTCTGACCCGAATTCTCACCCCACTAATGATATCGCAACACCTAGAAACAAAAATTCCGTTTTTCTCGTACCAACTGACTCTGCTGAGGTGTGTTCCGTTTATTTGAACCTTAAAAATTCACGTAGCTGTGACGTAGACGACCTGCAGATACGGCCTATTAAATATGTCATTTATGAAATCGCCCCTATTTTGGTGTACATTTACAACTTGTGTATTTCTTGTGGTACTTTTCCTGACAGAATGAAAACTGCCAGAGTAACCCCCATTTTTAAAAAAGGTGACAAACAAAATGTAAAAAACTATCGCCCAATATCGATCCTCCCAATTTTCTCAAAGGGCTTGGAGAAAATTATCCAAAATCGGTTGTCATCATTTTGTAGCAGATACCTACTTATAACTGAATCTCAGTATGGATTTCAGAAGCACAAATCCACAGAACTGGCACTGTTAGATCAGAAAGAGTACATATTAAGAAACTTCGAAAACAGGTTAATAACAATCGGTATATTTGTTGATTACACGCAAGCCTTTGACCACATCAATCATAATATTCTCCTCAGTAAGCTAGAATGGTATGGAGTAAGGGGCACGCCACTCGCATTATTATCCTCCTATCTCAATAACAGGCATCAATTTGTCTCAATAAATGAATTCAAATCGCAACCCAAACAAATAATTTCAGGTGTACCACAAGGAAGTATTCTGGGGCCGTTACTTTTCAACATTTATGTCAATGATCTAGTATCTATTTACAAACAAGCAAAATTTGTAATGTATGCCGATGACACAAGTATTTTTATATCGTCTCATAACTACACAGAATTACTGAGAATGGCAAATGAACTTCTTGATAGGCTTTCCACTTGGTCAAACAAGAATTATCTACAGGTTAATTGCAATAAAACCAAAGCAGTAATTTTTCGAACTCCAGGTAAAGAAATCCCACAGCATCACAATTTAACGTTTGAGTCTACGAATATTGAGGTTGTGAACACAATTAAAATTCTTGGTGTAACCTTCTCCAACACCTTACAATGGGACGACCACATAGACTCAGTCCTCAAGAAGCTCAGTAGCACAGTTGGTATGCTAAGTCGCAATAGACACACTTTCCCCACTTCTGTTAAAATACTGCTATATAATGCTTTGTTTGCCTCGCATATCAATTACGGTCATTTAGTATGGGGTACTACCACACAAACAAATCTTAACAATATACTTGTCATGCAGAAAAGGGCGCTACGTATTATTGCCAATGTATCTTACACTGACCACACCGCACCACTCTTCGATAGGTACCACATAAGAAAAATTCATGACCTGTACACTTATAGACTCCTACGGGAGTATTACTTCAGTATAAAGAAACATAACGTTACCCTTGTGAAAATTGCCAACCTGCACCACAATGTACCTGCCTACACCACCCGCCGCACTGAAATATGGAATGTTGCAAGACATAGGACAAATTATAGCAAACAGATGCTTGAAAATAATTTACCGAGGTTATTAAATTCTTTCAAAGAAATAGACATTGATATTGGAAAAATGAACCCTCCAGAATTTAAGGCTTTTCTACGCTCCTATACTTAGGTATTCCAATATAAAATGTAACACATTCTTCCCTGAATAATTTTTCAATTAATCTTCGATATCACTTATCTCCTAAAACTGACTTAAAAACCTTACATTGCCTTGTTTACGAGTTTCTTTTGATCATATTGTGCCTTGTAACCACTGCTCTGCCAAGTGTATAGGATGCAGGGCCGGTCAAGCCTCAAGAAGGCTTTTTACCTGTCATCCTCAACATTGCATTTGCCTTGTAATGTTGGAATAAATATTTTGATTTGATTTGATTTGATATGTCTGGCGCATTAATTGGAGCGTCAGTTGGTTCAGAGCCAACGATGGATGATTGGCCTTCTTGGTGATTCCGGGAATAGAAAAATTCACTTGAGGCTGTCGCAGGCACCACAGGGGAGATGAAGGCTTCGACGCCGGTGTAAACGATGACGGTATACACTCTTGATGGGCGCTAATCACTTTTGAAAAGGTCGCTTGAGGTCTCTCCGCTGGCAGGAAAGCTAAGTGATGGTCGGGGATCCTTGACAGATGACGAATGTGCGCTCTGAGGGAGTCGGCAGCTACGTGTGTCTGCATCGTATGGTCTCTCGCGATGGCTATTGTTGCTATGGTTGAGGTGCACCGAGGCAGCCCTAAACACGTGCGTCCGACAAGATATCCGATTTTAAGCATATAATGATATTTGCTTAGAATGATATTTGCATAGAAAACCAGATGGGATGATGAAGTTAGGAAATTTGCAGGGGCAAGTTGGAATACGCTAGCGCAAGACAGGGGTAATTGGAGATCGCAGGGTGAGGCCTTCGCCCTGCAGTGGACATAAAATATAGGCTGATGATGATGATGATGATGATGATGTTTGCGAATGTTAGCGCTGGCACCATTACTCATCTCCAGATTCCGCGCACCACCTCATACTTATTGTGGCCCCACATTGCTCTGTGTTTCATTATTGCTGCATTCCGCACGCACTTTATTTTCTGATTATTTTGGTGGGTGCTAGAGTAAGTCTTTCCTTCGTTTATGTATACGCCGAGGTACTTAAATTGCTCCATCACTATCGGTATGACTTGTTGAATTGACACCACGCAATTACTCGTCTCTTAATTAAAGATCGTAATTCCTGATTTCCCTGTGCTAAACTTGAAACGTGGAACAACGGCGGCAGCGCCCTGAAGGCTCTAGGGAACAGGGGGATAGGTTCGTCTACCCAAAGGTCAAAAGTACACTTTAGCTTGCATTCTGTACATGGTGGTAGCAAAAGGTTCGAGACTGGCTATGTTTTGAAGAATGTAATCTATTTATGTGCATTCAAACGCGGTCACCGCTGAAATGGCCCCCTTGCGAAGCAATAGAGCCCACCCCACGTTCTTGCTACTTTGCGATTATGTCTGGGATCGTCTTTCCAGAAGGAGTCGAGCACCTTTAACGATTCGAGCTTGATTAAGAAAATCGTGCCAAAGGGGCAATTCTAGGAATCTAGGTTTTTAATTTCGGGAAGAGAGTGAAGTAAATGGCAGCCAATTTTAAATCTGACAAGTAGGGTAGAAAACATGTTGTTTCCGGCAATAAACTCGCGTGTGCGTATTGATATCTGACAGGGTGAATTATTATTCGTTCGTTTGTTTGTTTGCTTTCGCATACAGCCTTACAGGGCTTCGTCCCCCTTTACAAAGTCCAGAGCAGCACATTATCTGCAGAGTAGGTCCGACATATGTACACGAAAGCGCTCGCAGCACCGAAACAAACACAAGCGAATTACGTCGTTGTACAGAAATTAAAAGGTAACTTGTACATGAAGTGCTGCTGATGTACGACAAAAGCAAACAGCAAAGCATTAAAATAAAAAGCTAGCAACTGCAACAAGGACATATCATTTGTATATGATAGCAAACCGTTATACAAAAGCTAACCATACGTAATTGTCGTCATGCCGCATCCAGCTCCTCGTGTGCCACAAATTTGGCCATTTTATTCAAACAGCCTCCCTCAGACGCCCCAAAACGTGGTTGTAATGCTCGCTATTTATAGCTTGGTCATTCGGCACGAATTCCTGATGCACAATGCCGTGAATGCCGAAAAACGCGATGAGCATGCACCTTGTCGAGCGCCGGGCATGCCAAGTCGTTTTCAGGT
>NC_051154.1:347461237-347476237 GCF_013339745.2 Dermacentor silvarum | reverse complement strand
AGTAGCAGTATAGTCTCGAGGTCGGGGAGTATTTATTTGCTAAAGTGGGCTAATTTCAAAGCCTAAGCAAAGCGCGGTAGCTCAGAGCGTCGGGAAGCAGGCGCGCTTTGCTTTCGTTTCAATGAACACCTATATGTACACCTTGTTTGAGCAGTTAGTATATTGCAATTAGATGCCAAATACGTGACAGCCTGTGTTTAAATCGTGGTTTGCTTTGCTTTATATTCAATACTTTTAGCGGGATCATGTTCAGATTCTATACTGTAAGTGTAGCAAATCTTTTCCTGTCATTTAGCAAGAAACTCTGCAACGTGCGCCGCAGTCCTACAGACCGTTAGACAGCGGCGCACGCGATATTTACAAATTTTTATGTGCAACGCTTTTAATTACAAAGCCCGTGCATCTATCGCGAGTACCGTCGTTGGTTTTGAACGTCTCAATACCCGTGCCGGAGCTCTCTTGCAGCTTTCGTGATGTAATCATAACGCAATGTGTAACGATACGTGACGTATATGTTTGAGCCATCTACTGCTGTCAGGAAAGGAGTTTATGGATCGAAAAACTGCCGGCTCAGGCACGTTTGCGCTAACGGATTAAGTTCTGCGCAACGAGCGACAGAACGAAAAATGTTAGGCCTAACGTTAAGAGACGGAAAGACAGCAGTGTTGATTAGCGAGCAAACGTGGTGTACCCGATATTCTATAGTTGACATTAAGAGAAAAAAATGAAGCTTCGTTGGCCATGCAATGCGTAGGGCAGATAACCGGTCGTCTATAGTTACAGAATAGGGTCCAAATAGAAGAGAAGCGCAGTCCTGGACTGCAGAGAATTAGGCGGTGGGATGAAATCAGGAAACTTGCAGGCTTAACTCTAGGAATCAGCTATCGCAAGACAGGGGCAGTTGGAGATTCCTGGGAGAGGCCTTCATCCTGCAGTGGACATAAACAAACAGCCTCATGATGATCAGAGTGATGCCACGTGGTTGCGCTGTCGGTGGCGGGTCTGTAAAAGAAGAAACTGACAGTAAAATTTGTTCTGTCAATGACAGCATTCATATTTAGGAAAATTTCTATACTTTGCATGTATGTGGCTGGAATACTGCCACACAGTTCATATTCCACAGGCTCTGCGCAGGTCTACTACAATGTCGATAGGGGACCTGCCACAACTTAACGCTGAGCTGATCATTTGCAGCTCAGCGTAAAGGGACAGCAGACCTCATGTTAATACTTTAATGATGTTATACATTGCATGCGACACTTGCGTACATGACTGTCGCTGAGAGAGGAGCTTTCGACGCTATGCGCAGGCAGCGATATCCTCCGCCCTGCTCTTCGCCGTCCTGGCCAACGCCGGTACTCTCCGCGGTGGATACGGTGGCGGTGCTATCGGCGGTCTCGGAGCAGTCGCCGTTGGGATCGGAGGCGGCTACGCCGGACGTGGCTACGTCGCCGGCGGCGGATACTATGGAGGAGTAAGTGGCCAAATAAATGGCGGACCATTATGATCATCTCCCGGCGTGTTCCACCGAAACGCCATATAAACCTTTAGAAGCACGTATTTTTTTCCCCCTTTTGCAGTCGCCTCCTGAGAAAGACATTATGCCCTCATCCTACGTGACATAGTCTAGCTCTCAAGCGACAATGAGACAACTCAGTTGTTTTTATGAAGCAATAACTCATCTCAATGGCGGTCGTGTTTGCCGCATTATATATATATATAAGAAACTTCTAACGCATTTTCTAAGACACCCTGTATATATATATATATATATATATATATATATATATATATATATATATATATATACAGGATGTCTTAGAAAATGTGTTTGAAGTTTCTTGAAAGTAGGGCAGACGCGCAAATCAAATGCTTTTGTCGGAATTCCTTTAACCACAGAGGCTTACAACTTAAGTAAGTTCAAAGTAGTAATTAGACGAGTAAATATATCAAGTGGAGGCACTTTTCAACACATAGTCGGATGATTGACCTGAATGCAAGATTTGTAGTCAATCGTCCTCGGACTTTATAACGGGTTCCAAGATTAATTAGAACCAATCATCCGTCTATTTCCCCTAAAAAATATACTAATTTTCACAATTACTTGTCTAATCACTAACTCGAATCATTTTAAAATATAAGCTGAATCATTTTCAATATAAGTCGAATCATTTTTAAATATAAAAGCAATCTGAAAGAATTCTCTTATTTATCTCGTCTACGCACTTTTTTTGAGACACGCTACGTAGTGTTTCACTTGCACACACAGCGTGTCACGAGTTAATTATAGGGAGGGGGGGGGATGAAAAAATTTTCGTTGATAAGAGCTCTTTGCCAGTGGATGGACGTGTTTACTAATATTATGTCCCGCATCAGAATTGGATGTAAGATTTCTTGCGTAAGAGGTTTTCGTAAATACGGGCCCAGTTCCGTCTTCTTACGGCTGTGTATACGTTCACAAAGTGTCGTGGGTTAACAACGTGTCGTGCCTCGTGCAGGGTTACAGGGCCTACGAAGAAAACAGGCCGAGGCCGTACAGCTTCGGCTACGTAGCTCAGGGAGTGGATGGATCCAGCTCTCGCCAGGAGGTGGGCGACGGCAGCGGCAGCGTCCAGGGAGAGTACACCCTGAGCACGGCCGAAGGCGGCCAGCGGAAGGTCAAGTACACGGCCGACGCGGGAGGCTTCCGCGCCGTCGTCGACACCAATGAGCCGGGCACGCAGAGTGAGAGCCCCGCCGACGTGGCCCTGCGGTCGTCATCGCCACCGGCCTACCTGCTCGCCTCCAAGTACGGTGCTGCCGGGTCGTACGCCGGGGTCAGACCGCGAGCAGTGTACGGAGGCGCCGGCGGGCTGTACGGAGCGGGTGCCGCCGGATACGGGAGTGCCGGCCTTTACGGAGGTCTCGGCGGCCGAGGCGTCGGAGTGTACGCCGGTGGAGTCGGAGTTCACGGAAAGCACGGCGTCGGCTGGCACTAGTGAACACGCCATTGGCCTCTATACATATCCTTGTCTTTGGTACAGGAGCCCTTTTACGCCACTTCCGCTGTGTCATAGTCCTTCTCTCCTCCAGGGTGTCGGTGGTTCGCAGTCCTCTTGCCTGGGGTCAGAGCTAGAAGCCCCGCTCGCTGGAAGCTGCGGCTGCTCAAGGTGTTGGTGACGGTGATGTGCTCTGCTTCGCTGCGCGTCATGAAAATAAACATTCAATCCTTTGTAACAAGAAAACTGCGTTCGTCCTGGTGTATTTGCCGATGAAAAAGCTCCACGTGGTGCAGCAGCCGACACGGCATTGACAAGTTCAGTGACGAGACAGCACAACTGTTGTAGCTCTCAACATTGCCAGCATGTGTTCACAAACAGAAGATTCAACATCGAAGAAAAGAAGCGCTGCGAGGTAGTGACCATTCAGTCAAACATGACACGCTTTCACAATGCCCGAGGTGTCATAAGCAAATGCCCATGCAATCACACATAACGACTGCGTTGCTGCTTGTAAACCAAGCTACCCCGCGAAGTGGCCAGAGACCTTCTGCTGCAACTCGAGTGGCAGAACACTTTTTCTTTGCCTGCTTGTGCACTAAATTGGTGCTTTTGCGTTCCCGTTTTGCCTTCGATTACCAGCACCCCAACTGGTGACCTTCTACACAGTCGTCAATGCGCAACTGTTTTAAACAATACACTTATTCAGTAGTTCTCATCTGCGAAATCTGGCTATGAACTACACAATCAGCCATCTACATATTTTCTTCCAATGAATTCTATTGTTGAATCTGCTGGTATAAAAAGAATAAACGAACTTAACTCGTTCTCTGGAGCAGACAGAATCACCTTTTGAAAGTTTAGAAAAAAAAGTGAATATTGCTCCATCATCCTAGAGCATATCTTCAGTCATAGCAATCTGCTTTATCACCTCATGACTGGTAGATTGGGAAGGTTCTAGCAAACCGGCGTAACTCATATTACACTTAACTATCGCCCCATATATGCACCCACAGCACCCTGTAAAATAATGGAGCATGCATGTTATTTTCGCTCATCTGGGGAACTTTCTTGAATATAACAAATTCTTTTCCAATTTTCATCGTGTATTTCTATATCTTACTCTTGTGAGACTCACCTGCTCTCATTCACTCACAATTTACATGTTTATCGCGGTTGTAACTTTCCTACTGATTGCATATCTCTTGACTTCTCTAAAGCCTTTTGGCAAAATTAACCATTTGATACTCTACCATAAACAAGGTCTACTAAATATAGACCCGGACGTCGTTAACTGCATTCGTGCGTTTCTTCCTTCTCGGTTTCAATTTGTCATCAATAATGATTCTTCGTCTAACATGGCTCCAGCTTAATCCGGCGCTCCTTAGCGCTCAGTTCTGCGTCCTTCTGTTATTCGTAATATAAATGACTTATCTAATAACATCCTCACAAACTTCATTGTTTGCTGATGATTCTGTTATATATCGCAAAATAACTAATACCTCCGACGTCAATAGCCTTCACATTGGCATGAACCGCTTTCACAACTGGTGCCGCACGTTACATATGGAAACTTAATTATTGCTAACAAATGTAAATATATGCGAATGTCACGTTCTTGCACAGTTTTCCCTGCATATGTGCTAAATAATTTTCTGCAATCTGCCACATCGTATCGTTACCTTGGCATTCGTATAACTAACGAAACATCATGAAAACGTCATGTTGAACACATAATATGTAAAGCTAACCGCACGCTAGGATACCTAAAAATATTTTTTTCTTTCGCGCAGTCTTCATTAAAATTAGTGCTGTACACCACTTACATTCGTCCTCAGCTAGAATATACCTCGTCGGTTTGGGGGTCACGCCACTCCATATTAATTGACGCAATCGAAGCAGTACAAAAAACTTATCTCCGTTTTTATTAGCAAACTACCATCGTAAAGCGAGTGGAACTCAACTTAAAACTGCTCTTAAGATCCCGATGCTAGCTGTTCGCAGGAATCAAGCTCGCCTTTAACCTTTGACGCGATAGCGTTAAGGGCCCCGTGTCGCAGAAAACCCGGTGTCGGCGTCCGGCGTCGCCGTCCCGTGGGCGAAAATTTCCGTATATGTTCAGGTATATGTGTATATACCTAAATGCCTTGCTATATGACATGCAGTATATGCGGGTTATATTGCCACACCATTCTAGCACTAAAGTCGCTCATACCTTGTCTTACATTCTTGACAAATCTATTCCTCGGAATTTTGATAATGACAGCCCACAAACAAATGTCGTGAAACAAGACATCGGCAGCGCGTGCATTTTATGTTAAATATTCTCAGACTGAAATATTAGAGGTGCGAAACAATGCCAGAAACCGGAAAATTATGTAATTTATTGGCGCGGCTGTTTACTACCTCCGGGATCGGCCCACGCAAGGTGCCGCATTTCTACCAGAAAGCTCGCCTTCGTGCATAGCGTTCGCCGCCAGCGTTTCCCGGTAAACATTGCGATTACATAAGCTCCAGTTGCCGGGTGGCGCGTGAGAAGCAGTCAGGGATCTTTGGATGCTGTCGCGTTCCGCTCTTATGGGCGAAGCTTAAGCGTCCTCCAAATTTTTCATAAACTTTCTTTGGTTCTATTGAAATGTATAACCTTAACATGCCTCCTTGTTTGGGGTATTTCATTGCTTAATAATGTGACCGCGCATACATATTTTTTTCGGGGCTCTCTCCTTATGTAATAATCAAACCCAGGGCCCTTAAGGGACAATAAATGATGGTGATCTCAATGCACCTCTCCACTCACTCATAATCTATCCCTCGCCATTTATCTCCGCTCGTCTAAATCATTGCAACAAAGTCCATGTATCCACCTGTGACACAGTCACGTGCTCACAGCCGTTTCTTCCCAAAATCTGTCCAATGCAGTAATCTATCAATAGTGAACATACGTGATGCCATTCTCTTCAAACGTTATTTCATCTACGTGTGCTGTAACTTATTCGTTGTCCTTTTTTTGTGTGTGTTTGGCTGTCTTGTGTAAGTAACCTCTAACGAATAACTTTTTTTTACTACAAATGCCTTTTTATTGACTCCACTGAGGCTTTGATGTTTAAGCTCCTTGTGTTTTTTTTTATTATAACCCTCTAACTTTGCATTTTTCTCTTCGATACTGTGCTTTTATGTTGTATTAGATTATGTTTTTGCCCCTCCCTTCTATAATGTACTGTATGTAGGGTATTATACATACATACATACATACATACATACATACATACATACATACATACATACATACATACATACATACATACATACATACATACATACATACATACATACATACATACATACATTGCAACAGACCCTGGTCTGGCCCATGCAGGAGTGCAGAAAATGATCAAAACGCAATTAACAGCATATTAAGCGTGAAATAACATCTCAGAAAGGCTGCTTGTAATAAATTACAAATGTCAATACCATATTCTTGTCGTAGATTGATGTACAGACGTTCACACTCTTGCTTAGAGCGCCCGAGCATCCTGCTTCAAAGCAAGGAACGAATAATAACAAAGTTACCAAAATGTGTGCACTAGGTTCAGCAGACATTGCGCTGAAGAAGGTGGCTTACGTGGTCCAGGTGACTACCGTTGCTCACAAGCATTGACTTTCAAACCAAGAAGGAGCGCGAGCACATCGCTTTCTTCGCCTAAGCGCACTGCGCAAGCTCTCTTATAAGCATGAGTGTGAACGTCTGTATATACTATGATAATTGATACATCCTGAAGCTGATCTTGGCAATACCCGTAACGAAAGGTTCAGTCAACGCAGAGTCGGCGGTTGCTTTCTGTAGTTTGTTCCAGTAGGCTATACAGTGTGTCCCAACAATCATGCACCAAGATTTAAAGATATGCAAATACCACGTAGCTGGACAGAACCAAGGTATAATGCTGTTTGCCGTCGTTTGGTTGTGTCCTTGGTTCTGTCACTTGGTTCTGCGTGCGAATACACGCAAGAGCCTATAGCGGCAAGTCGCGCGGCAATTTTGTGTGTATTCGCGGGCTTCTTTCACGCCCGGAAAAACACCTTTACGTAGCACGTATTGAGCAACAGAAAGCTGTAGTGGGAGTTTTTTATATTGTTCTACAATTTACTCATTGACACTTTTCATCTAATTACAATATTTCACAAGTTGAATAATTAATTAACACTGTAAAGACGAAGTGAACTTGGCCGCGGGCGCTCGCAAGGCGGGCGCTGGAAGAGAGGACGACGAAGAGGAATAGAACACGACGATTTCCTTGCTAAATTCGTAAATTTTATATGAATAAATTCCTTTAGTCATTCAAATTTTTTCAAAAGTGATCCTTATTAGATTTCGATAATTGTTTTCCTTCAATCATCTGATTCTTGGCCAATCCCCCATAGTGGGTACGAGCCACTCCCGAAGGCAAGCAAGCAAGCAAGCAAGCAGCTTGCCCAGGAACGGGTGCTGTGATTGGTCTTTTTCACTTCGCCTGCTAGATTATACATCAGTTTTTCAGGCCTAACTTCTGGCAATAGTTCTTGCGTTGCGAATGTTACCGTTACGTGTTACAAAAATTGTTATCGTCACAAATTCCCTTTCTGTATGCAGCGCACTCATCGCGTCCACAAATTCAACAACTTTGAACACGTTTTATACATTAGCTCCGCGCCACTTAAGGTTAGTTCATTTAGTATGGGTACCAGGCCACCGAGACATCCATTTTAATGAAATACCCGATTCTTTAGCACGAGCTTCATTAAAAGTTCCGGCGATATCTGTGCTGCCGGCAACGTCGCATATCATATCAGCCAGATATAGGCAGTTTTCTTTGACCGAATACAAGAAAAGCCTCACATTAGCAAAATCTACAGACTTTGTACATCTAAATTATTCTTGGAACCGACAGTGGTGTCCTAACCGGCAATTCGAAGTTATATTTACAAGGCTGCGTTTCCGTATTCCGCAGCTTAAGTTTTTCTTGCACAGATGTGGTCTGGCGGCATCCCCACTATGCTACCTCTGCAATGAACCAGAATCCATCGATCACTTTTTATTATCGTGTCGGCGGTTTTCTAATCATCGACAACGATGTTTAGAAATTCCACTTCGCAATGTAGGACTGCCATTAAGCAGTTCAGTTATACTCTCACTTGGAGCCACGGTGTTAGGATATAGCCACGGGAATTTTTGCCGAGCCATTTATAATTTTGTCTTATACAAAAAGATTGCCTTATTAATATTTTCCCATTATTCTATGTTTGAATAATTTATCCTTCAATAAGTTATAGATTTAGAAAATTCAAAAAGTAAAGTCAAAAAATCACAATTATAATATTATTAATAGTATTATTCAAAATGTACGTCTATCCTTTACTTTATTTAATTTATTATTAAGTTCATAACATTATTCCTCTCTAGGCAAGGCTGACTAACTTAGTATAGACTACTGTATTTCTTTTGATTATCGGTTATTTCTCATCTTCAATTATTCATTTCTTTTCCTTTTTTAATTAAGTATTTTTTCTAAACTAATTTGTCTTAAGTTTCGATCATAATACCACCCTATCATATTATATTATCCGACTCACAAGCGGCTTACCGCTTGTTTCTAAATGGGACGGCACCCCAGTCAATAATCAAAATTTTGGGGAATCGACTAGAAGGGCACCACACTATCACATGATGTCCAGCACACGAGGGACTGGCAGGGAACGCGAGGGCAGACCGTATTGCTCGAGGATTAAACGTCCGAATAACGGCAGGGCCCAGCGACAACTTTCCACCAATTTCTCGTGACATCTTTTTACAGCAAAGGCAGCAGCGGAGACGTTTTGGACATCCTCACTCGAATTTGAACAGCCAATAGTAGAGGGACTGGCGCCGTATTCAGACAAATACATACCCCAACCAGCACCACCTACACAGAATACACCCCACGAGGTTCATTGACGAGTACCCGTGATGCACAGACATACCCACACTAAATCACATCACATTGGAGTGTCCCAAGAGGCCCCCGCACATAGACAGCTCAATAGTACTGAAACATCCACTCATGAGGAATAGGCAGTGGGAGGCATGGCTTGCGGACGAGGGCCGGGAGAGCCAATTGGGTCTTCAGGACCAAGCCCATCGAGCCGCTCCAGTGGAGCCCTGGAATAGGGGCCCCAACCAGCGTGCCTTCTTTTATTTATTTATTTATTTTCAATAAAGTTTTTACTCACTCATTCACTCACCACCCGGTTTGTGGCCTATCCCCCACAGTGGGTTGTGCCATTGATTGATGCATCATCATCATCATCATCATCATCATCATCGTCTCTGTCTCCTTCATTCATTACAATGGCGCAGTCTACAATGAACCTGCCTTCAGGCGTTCTAGCCTTACGTGTCTCCTCGCACGGTTCTTCGGCGTGCCAGGTCCCTCCTGCCCAGGAACACCATACAGGTTTCCTCAGGTACGGAAGCCCCCCACCCTACCACCGTCGCAAGCACCCACCGCACCATCCGGGGACAGCGTCCAAGCCTCCTCTGCGGCACTAAGGCAGGACTCTAATTGTGATCTCGTCCAAGCCATCGCCAAGCTGACACAGCAGCTCGAGGTAATGACGAACTCCTTCGCATTCGTCAGCGGCTGCGCTGTTGCACCACACACTGGGACAGCGCTTCGGCCCCTCCGTCTTGAAGCCGTCCTGCCTGGGAACACCGTCCACGCTTCCCTTGGCGAGAATATCATGCCCGGCATTCCTTCGAGTCCTCAGGCCAACAAGGTCCATGCTTCCTTGGTGGTAGAACCGGCTGCCGCGACTACCACAACGACCGCACTGTCCGTGGACACCGGCCCTGGTTCCTTGGGCAGCTGGACAAGTAGCCTGGCGGAGATGAGGCGCTGCGACTTCCAGGAGCCAGCTTGCATAAAAATACCGCCGTTTCACGGCTTTCAAGATGACGCCATCCTTTGGATTCATACTATCAATGCCTTGGGTGATCGTCATGCTTGGCCAGACCAACAAAGATGACAGGTTGCAGCGAAACGACTGTGCGGTGCCGCCAAGGCATGGGACAACTACACAGGCATCAAACGTGGGTGCAGCTCTGAGTGGAGTGCAGCCCTGATGGCTGCTTTCGGCCCGCTTCCTCATGCCTGCGGTGAGTCCGATTAGCGCAGTTCTGCGCTCGATGCTCCGGAGCGCTTCCACTCCGATCCTGCGGAAGGTGTGCCCAGCCACTCCTCGACAGGCAGGGCCGCCGGCTGCGCCACCGTAGACACCAGCTCACCGGGTGTCGCCGTCGGCTCTGCCGGGGACGGTGGGGGGCGCATGACGACCACCGCTCGTGCTTCGACATGGCCGGCTGCGCTGGCCGATCGTCTGCGACTGCGGCCCCGCGGGTCTCGGGGGCAGCGTCATCTCGCCGAAGCGGCTGCACCCGACGGGTTTTTGGCCGACAGGCTCACGGCCTGCCCCACTGTGGACCCTAGTTGCGAGCTGCTATCCCCGACGCGAGTCTCCGACCCTGCTTCGACATCCGGCACCACACCATCGCTGCCGGAGCCCGAGATGACATCCCATGCGCTGTTGGCGACGCGGTCACCGCGCTCCACACAGCAACCACAGCTCCTGACTTCAGGGCAGTCGTTGGCCGAGTGCTTGCAGGCGCCGCTAGGAGGCAGCGGCAGACCCACGGGAGACCGGAGGCCAAGGAGGCCATCGCTTTCGGCGCGCACACGGCTCTCTACTGTTTCGAGCGTTAATGGACTCGTAACTCCTACTTTCGTGGCGCACATCGCGGGCCAGGTGTCTCCTTCCGATGGTACGGCTTCTGACCAGAACAGTTTGGCTGCACGCGACTTTTTTTCAAGACCTGTCGGGTTGGGCACCTCCGAGTGCCTTGGACCGGCGGCTACGGCGCTGCGAGGGCGCAGGTCACGTCATACTTCGGCATGGAGGTTCGCCCCGTCGTTGCCTCGAACACATGGCATGACGGCCCGACGCGTTGCAGATGACCGCGACCAGTGCGGCCGTCCCCGTTTGGCGAGGCAGACGCCGGTTCGGCGTCGAGACGGCCTACCATGCATTGCCAAATGTTACGAGACGGTCATCGGCGAGACATGCCACCTGAGCACAACATTCAGTGCCGACCTCCAGAGAAGCTCGTTGTGCGCTGAACGGCTAACCAACGACGACCTCACACCCTGGACAAGTTACCCTGCACAAGTTGCTTTGTTGCAAGTGCGCCGGAAACTTGCAGCGTGGCCGAGTGTAAAGACGAAGTGAACTTGGCCGTGGGCGCTCGCAAGGCGGGCGCTCGAAGGGAAGACGACGAGGAAGATAATAGAACAGCTGGCCCAGGAACGGGTGGTGTCTGTTTCTCTTTCATTCATTACAACACTAATTATGTAATCAGTCAGAATACAAAAAGTAATCTGAGCATCTGCATGCGACAGCAAACAACATTGCCTTCGTTTTGTCCAGCTACGTCGCATTTCCTTATTCTTAACGTTTGGTGCATGACAGAAAAAGGTAAAACGTAAAACTCCATAATTTAATTTTTATTCTATCCTATTCTTCTATTCTTCTATCTGTAGCTCTGAGTGGCCGATTCTGACGAAAGCGGAAGAATGCGGTGGCTTGCGAAGCACTCATGGAGTGTGGGATGGATAAAGAAAAGAATCGTTACAAAATAAGCGCCCTGCGTTCATTCGCAGCGCGGCATGTGAAGGGAGGGACAGTTGATAACAGCATCTTTCCGCTCGTAACAAAGTATGCCTCTTATTGTGCGGGCCTGCCTGTGAGGAAGCTTTCTACTTTCACATAACCATATGGAATGATTGCTGCCTCACAACACAAGATATAACCCGTGGAAACGAGGGGAGAATTTCAATAGAAAGGCAATCGATCTATGTATCTATTAAAATTTCGTATATGTCGTTATTACTATTTCCTGTACGCCTCGGTACTGCTCTGCATTTTTATTCCTGGGAGCCCCCAAAAAAGGAAAACACCGCATCCATCAATCAAAAATGAATTTACCTCTTCTTCCTCTTTGATTTAGGGCAAACTGCTGTGTTGGAATGATGTATGACGTTGAAGTACTATGCCTGCGTCGTGCGCTGTCAAAATAAATGTAAACTCGTGGTATATTCGACTTGCCGCTTTCGAGCGCTCGTGCGGCGCGCTTTACATTCGGCAGGTCAAAATCCAGTGCTCGGAGCACACTCGCCTGGTTCCTTCTGGGCTCCGCGCTCCAGCTCAGAACAATGTAGGAGGCGCTTTCAACTTCGAGCTGGGAGCGCGACCGAGATCCGATGGAATTCTGGTCGCGTGGCTCATCCGATTTCTCTGCGACCAGCTGAACGTTCGGCTAGGGCAGTCTTTATATGGCTCAAATTTCGAGATGGCTCCGCATCGCTTCAAACCGAGGTAATGTCTTAAAACTTTTTTAAAGAGACATTTTCGGAGCGTATGACAACGTAGACCGCAACATTTTGTGGAATACTCTGGAAGGGGAAGGCTTAGTCAACAACTGTATACAGCTTTTGAGGGAGATTTACCGAGAAAGTATACATTTTGCGTTGAGTGGGAAGGGAATGAGGAGCGAAGAGAAAGTTGACATCAGCAAGGGACGGAGACATGGGTGCCCTTTATCCCCCCTGCTCTTTATGGTGTACATGGTAAGGATGGAAAGAACGCTAGAGGGAAGCAATATCGGGTTTTATCTCTCATACAAACAGGCGGGTACAATAGTACAGCATCAGCTTCTCGGTTTGTTTTATGCGGACGACCTTGTGTTGCTAGCTCACAAACAAAGTTATATGCAACGTCTGGCTAATATCTGTGGACCGGAAGGCGAGAATTTAAGTTTGAAATTTAGCGTTAATGATCAGGTTTCATGGCATAGACGGAAAGCTTTCATTCTTCCGGGGGGGGGGGGGGGGGGGGGGGGGGGGGGGCGGCAAGCTTTCCGAAGCCTACCCATATATATACCCTCTGCTAACAATTTCCTATTCCTCGCTTTATGGCGCAGGCGATTATATCGATACTTCCGGCAAATTGTCGCGGTGGTCGTCGCCGTGATGTTCCGCATTAAATCCCTGTGGGTGCGGGAAAAAGCACGTAACAGTGAGCCGAAAAGGATGGTGGCTTGATGGGCATTATTTCCCACGCGCTCAATATTCGGGTTAGTTGTAGGTCACGTAATCAAACGCAAATGGGAAGAAGAGCACGCGTCTTCTCCTCTAGCCCTGCCGTAGCTGTGAATGACTGTGCGCGGCTGACGCTTATGGGGTTTGCCTGCCATATCTAATTGTTGGTAATCATTGGTGGTTGCAATGATAAAGGGCGACCAGGGATGGATGCTAACTTGATGCACGCTGTCTTCCTTGCCGGGCTGTCTTTCTGCGCCCCTACTGTTGCAGAGTTAAGAGACAGAGGTCATCGCAGATCACTCACAGAGGCCGTCAGTATTGTACATAAAAATAGGCAGATAATGATGATGAATCTAATTTTCAGAGTTGCGGTGAATCGCGTGGCTGTACGAACCATTCACCTCCGCTGCCGGCGTTCTTCACAATGCTTTAGTTGTGAAAGCGAGTGCTCGAGGTCATCCAGTTAGGTATTTACAGGTATACATGGTCCGTGCATTACACTATGCTTGCTATTTTAATTTTAGGCGAATATTGACTACAAATATATGGCTACTATAACTAACGTATAGACTCGTGTAAGTGCCGCACTTTTCTGTCGCGATTTGGACTGGCCTTTCATGGGACCGGGCCGTTTGACCTCATTTTTCCAGCTACGAGTATGAAAACCGCCGTTAACCTCCACGATCGCCTCCTATCGACATCCAGTAGCGACGCGCGAAAGTACGCTGCGCGCGACAATTCGCGTTTGAGCCCTACCAGAATCAGCGTACAGAACGCGATTGCTTCTCGGTTGGATGTCTTTTTTTTTTTATTTTGGCTGTCCAGTTGGCGGTGCAGCCCTTACACGTACCGGTGCGATTGTTACATGCATTTACACGATAAGAATCTTCTTTCGTGTAATTGTCTTCTACTTCGCTATGATTTGTAAAATTAAACACGGGCCATAAGTTAATATGTTAAAAACCTAATTCGTAATTTTATTTTTTAGTCGATTATGAATTTCAATTTTTTTTGCAAGTAATGTCCACCTCTTCGAGTAGACCAGCTCATGAACTAGAATTGTCCTATCTGCCGCAGGCAACATTTAAGAAAAAATTTTTTGAAAGTGTTTGCTGAAACAGCCCGTATTTATGGCCTCTGCATGCAAGAGGCGATGTTTCCATCCCTAATGCGTAAACGTTGTAAGTAATTAGAACAGCTGCTTTTTATTTATTTTGTCGCCAGTCGTTAGCATTGCCTACTGAAAAGAGAATTAATATTGAGACACATATAACTCACGTGCTTTTCACAGGCCGTTGATAGAAGACTCTGCCGAAGGGGTCACTGAAGTCTGCAGGGTCTTTTCAAGGTCAAAAAAGCACGCGAAGCTCACTTTGGAGTGAGGTGAACAAACATCAACGTATTCATTCCCTAGGTATAGGCTATCTATTTACTTGGCTACCACCTTCTCTTTAAAAAAATATAATAAATTTTGTCCTTTGTATATAATTCAAACATATTGTATCTGTGCTTGGTGTTCTCAGCGGAAATTTAAAAAAATGTTAAGTAGCCGCTGCTGGTGCTTCTAATGCGCTTGTCCTCGGCAGGATTTGCCGAAATAAAGCGAAAGTATAAATTAAAACTGCTGCACCAACAATGGTGCCGTACGCTTTCAGCCACAACAAAAGTGAAAATGTGGAGGCACCGCAAGAGAATCCTCAAATTATGTGGGCAACAGCACTCCCGTAATGACATTCAAGGGGCGCGGGGGGGAGGGGGGGGGGCTCAGCCTCTTTGGAAAAATTCCAGAGGGGGCTCAAGCCCCGGAGCCCCCCCCCCCCCCCCCTCCCGCCCCGTTGTCGGTTCCTATGTTTCAT
>NC_051154.1:347413375-347461137 GCF_013339745.2 Dermacentor silvarum | reverse complement strand
AGTGTCTGCCACTCGAGTTGCAGCAGAAGGTCTCTGGCCACTTCGCGGGTAGCTGGTTTACAAGCAGCAACGCAGCCGTATGTGTATTCCAAGGCATTTGCTTATGACACCTCGTGCATCGTGAAAGCGTGTCACGTTCGACCGAATGGTCACCACCCCACAGCGCTTCTTTTCTTCGATGTTGAATCTTCTGTTGTGAACCAAGCTGGCAAATGTTGAGAGCTACCACAGAAGCGCTGTCTCCAACGTCACTGAACTTGTTAATACCGTGTCTGCTGCTTCACACGTGGTGCTCTTTGGTCGACAAGTACACCAGGACGAAGACGGTTTTCTTGTCACAACAAATCAAGTTTATTTTCTAAACACGCAGCGAAGCAGAGTACATCACCCAATTGTCACCAACACCTTGATCAGCCGCGCATCCAGCGAGCGGGGCTTCTAGCTCTGAGCCCAGTGGCAAGTGACGGCGAGACACCGACACCATGGAGGAGAGAAGGACTATGACACAGCGGAAGCGGCGTAGTGGGGCTCCCGTACCAAAGACAAGGACATGTAAGGTGGCCGACGGCGGTTCACTAGTGCCAGCCACCGCCGTGCTTTCCGAGTACTCCGACTCCACCGGGTACACTCCGACACCTTGGCCGAGACCTCCGTAAAGCCGGCATCCCCGTATCCGGCAGCACCCCTCCGTACAGCCCGCCGGCGACCCCCTTACACAGCTCGAGGTCTGGCCCCGGCGTACGACCCGGTGGGCCGTATTTGGAGGCGAGCAGGTAGGCCGGCGGCGAGGAGGACCGCAGGGCCACGTCGGCGGGGCTCTCGCTCTGCGTGCCCGGCTCGTTGGTGTCGACGACGGCGCGGAAGCCTCCCGCGTCGGCCGTGTACTTGACCTTCCGCTGGCCACCTTCGGCCGTGCTCAGGGTGTACTCTCCCTGGACGCTGCCGCTGCCGTCGCCCCCCCCTCCTGGCGAGAGCTGGACCCGTCCACTCCCTGAGCGACATAGCCGAAGCTGTACGGCCTCGGCCTGTTGTCTTCCTGGCCCCTGTAACCCTGCACGAGGCACGACACATGGTTACATGCACAGCCAGAAGCCGACGGAACTGGGCCCGTATTCACGAAAACCTCTTTCGCTAGTTGGTACATTCAATTCTGATGCGGGACATAATATTAGCGAAGACGGCCATCCACTGGAAAGAGCTCTTATCAACGACAATTTGTGCATCCCCCCTTTATATTTAATTCATGACACGCTGTGTGTACAAGTGAAACATTACACGTTGTGTCTCAAAAAGTGCGTAGACGAGATAATTAAGAGACTTCTTTCGGAATAAATTTGCCGAGAGGCTTATATTTTAAAATGCCTCGAGTTATTGATTAGACGAGTAACTGTGAAAATTAGTATAACTTGTAGTGGAGAGAGAGATGGATGATTGATTCTAATTTATCACGCAACCCGTTATAAAGTCCGAGCACGACTGACTACAAGTTTGGATTGCGGTCAATCGTCTGACTTTGTGTTGAAAAGTTCCTCCAATTTTTTAAAGCGCAGCTTTCTATGTCTCACTGATTCGTCCGGGAAAGCCGAAAACACACAGCAGGAAAGTCACTTACAGAATGGAACTATCTGCGCATCCGTGCACGATGAACAACGACGGCGCACGACATACGTATCGTAGAACACTACAGTTTACATTCGCAGTTGTACCGATAAGAACAATGGGAACTGCAACGCCACGCTACCCAGACGAACTGTATGTATCTGCATTGCATTAGCACCTCAGCAATGCATTTCCGGCCGTCACCATGGGTAGGCAGCGGGTGCAGCGCACGGCAGAAGAGGCTGACGTACGCGAACTTAAGCGCGGGCGCGATCGTGCGTGTATCGACCCTGTATCGGCAACGACAAAGCCTCTGACCGTCCTACTACAGGATCACAAGGCAATACTGTGCAAGAGTAGAGTCGTCCGTGAAAGTTTGAGTGTGTGCGTGTAATCAATGGCTACATGACCTAAAATAAAGGCTATGCAACTTAACGAAGTGTGTCCTCATTCAACAACAACGTTAAAAGAATACAATCCTAAACAAGCAGTCTAATCACATATGCATCGCATCGGTTCGCTCAGCATTTCTTTGGTTCTTTGCGCGGATGTTGGCTTTGGACTTTCACTTTGATTAAGTTTGCATGGGAGAAAGCTTCGTGTTCAACCATCTTTCTTTAAGAAAGGGCTTTGATTTTATAATTACTTGTCTAATTACTACTTCGAGCCTTTGTGGTAAAAGTAATTCCGACAAGAGCAGTTGATTTTCGCGCTTCACTACTTTTAGTAAACTTCAAACGCATCTTCTAAACATCCTGTATAACGCCGCAAACACGACCGCCACTGTGATAAATGATGCTTCATAAGAACCACTAAGTTGTGTCATTGTCATTTACGAGCTAGACAATGTCCCGTCAGATGAAGGCATATCGTCTTTCTCAGTAGTGGCGATTGCAAAAGGAAAAAAAAAAAAAGAACTACGTGCTTTTATAAAGCCTTACATGGCGTTCCGGTGGAACATGCCGAGGGGTAGTCACAATGGTCCGCCATTTATTTGGCCACTTACTCCCCCATAGTATCCACCCACTGCCGCCAGCAAGGTAGCCACGTCCAGCGTAGCCTCCTCCGATCCCAACGCCGACTCCTCCGAGACGCCGATAGCACTGCCACCGTATCCACCGCGGAGAGTACCGGCATTGGCCATGACGGCGAAGAACAGGGCGGAGAGATCGCTGCCTGGGCATGCGTCGAAAGTCCCACTCTCACCGACATTCACGTACACAAGTATCGTATGCAATGTATAACATCAAATGTATGACAGCATTAAAGTGTTAACATGAGGCGTGCTGTCCCAGTATACAATATAGGCTGCAAACTGACAGCTCAGCGTAATCTTTTTCAGGCCACCTATCGAGATTATAGTAGGCCTGCAAAGAGCAGTGAAGTATGAAATGTGTGTTAGTATTCGAGCCACATGCTATAGATGCAAAGTGTAAAAATTTAACAAAATGACGGCGGTCATTGACAGAACTAATTTTATTGTAGTTTGTCGTTTGCAGATATAGCCTCCACCCAACGATATCACGTGGCATCACTGTCATCATCATCAGCCTATTTGTTTATGTCCACTGCAGAACGAAGACCTCTGCCACGGTCTTCAAGTACCCCTGTCTTGTGCTAGCTGATTCCAAGTTATGCCTGCAAGTTTCCTAATTTCCTCACCCAGTCGAATTCTCTTCTGTCCTGGACGGCGCTTCCCTTCTCTTGGCCCCCATCTGTAACTCTAATAGATCATCGATTATCTGCCAACACTAACATGGCTTTCCTAGCTCCTTTTTCTTCTCTTAATGTCAACTATAGAATATCGGGTACACCCCGTTTTCTCGCTAATCTACACCGCTGTCTTTCCGTCTCTTAACCTTAGGGCTAACATTTTTCGTTCCTTCGCTATATAGCTGCGCAGAAGTAGTCTGCAAACGTGCCCGAGCCGGCAGTTTTTCTATCCATAAACCGTTCCTAACAGCAGTAATGGCTCCAACGTAACGTATGATTATAGCACGAAACTGCAGGAGAGCTCAGGCGCGTGTTTTGAGACGTTCAAAACCAACGAAGGCACTCACGATGGATGCGTGGGCTTTGTAAGTAAAAGCGTTGGTCATAAAAAATAATAAGTCTCGCGTCCGCCGCTGTCTAAGGGTGTGTAGGACTACGGCGCACGTTGCAGAGTGTCTTGCTAGATGACAGGAAACGATTTGCTACACTTATGGTATTGAAGCCGAACATGATCCTGCTAAAGGTATTGAATATAAGCAAAGCAAAGAACGAATTAAACACAGGCTCTCACGTATTGGCGTCTAAATTGCAATTTACTCATCTGCCCAAAAAGGTATAGGTGTTCATTGAAGCGAAAGTAAAGCGCGCCTGCTTCCCGAGCCCATAGCAGCCGCGCTTTGCTTGAAACTAGCGCATTTTAGCAAACAATTACTACACGACCTCAAGAATTTGAAATTCTCATCTGAAGTCTTTGATCTCTTTATGGCGAAATGTTAACCTCGCAGCTCTTAGCCTGCGCCTCCTGAAATCATTCTTCACGAGAACGATTTCATGTGCGCAGTCTGAGCGTTGGACTATATACTGACGCTCAGACTCGGTTTTCTAAGGCACAACCGCTCTGAATACCTAATAATAATAATAATAATAATAATAATAATAATAATAATAATAATAATAATAATAATAATAATAATAATAATAATAATAATAATAATAATCAAAGACACCCTCCGTCCGTATAATGTACGAGACTCCCGAATACGAGTCGGAAGTTTCGGGAGGACGCTCTCACCTTCCACATGGTCGCTTGCTGCGCCCGCTGCTGCTTCTGCTGCTGCGGTGACGAGACACCTTGTGTCCGCTGTGGCGGACGGCGGCCCTTTTTATACGCTCCGAGCCAATGCGGCCGAGCGTGCGCGGCGTGGCCGGGATGCATGCAAAAGCTGGGGCGATCCACATGCACTGGCCACACACTCCCTCACTGTAGTGTTACTCTCTGTTTTGGCGCCCGCCTTTGCTCGGCCCTCCTCCTCGATCGAGAATGCAAGGGATGCAAAGCTATCTTCAAGAAAAAAATAAACATTTTGAAAGTATACGGTGTGTGCGTTCCTTCGCCTTGTCTGCTTAGCGCTTCAGTTATTTCACATTATGCGCTTTGTCCCCTGTCCGCCGCTCAGTCATGACGATGCTCAAGGACGTGGAGGTCTTATAGCGATGTCGATGGAGGCGCTTGCATGTATGTGAAGTGGTGCCGAGCGGCTGCATATTGCCCTGATGCTTTCAGCACGTTCATGCTTTTTCGGCGAAGCAGGGCAACTCAACATATGTGTTAAAGCTATAACAAGTAGCAGGTATAACTATGCCTTGAACATATATTACGAACCGCGTTAGTGTACTGACTTTAACTGAAGAAGGAAAAATATTGCACTTTGCACAAGCCCTAGTGTTTCGAAATTGTTTATGACGATAAACCGTCGACTTGCCCCCGCTCAAATTTCATGCATAGGTGGCATTTCGTGGCGTATGATTGAACTGAGTGAGTGAGAAAGAAGGAAGGAAAAGCAGGGATGTTAACCAGGAAAGTATCTGGTTCGCTATCCTACACTAGGGGAAGGGAAAAGGGGAATGTAAAGAAGGGAGACATGTGTACATGCTGTAGGTGGGGATGCGCACCGAAAAGTATTAATTTTATGCGTGAATGAGACATATCGTCGCCTGTCTAATAATTTCGAAAAGCCTCCACGGTGATGTATATAGGCGGATCTATTTCAATGTATGGGCGACAGCGCGGCATTTTTCTTTGTTTGTTTCCTTTTTTTCGATTTTCTAGCCTCGTATCGTCGTTTACATGGAGGTAGAAACTCTGCTTGCATGACCGATGACGGCGCGCGGGAGTTGGGGAGAGTGGGGAACCACAAACTGTCCAACCCCCTCCTCTTTCTTTCTCTCAATATATATATATATATATATATATATATATTATATATATATATATATATGTATACGAGAAAGCACTGTTCCATTGAGAGAAAGCCAGTGAATGCGTCTGTCACTTCATTTTATATTTACCAGCCATGCACGTGAATATCAATCACACATGGTGCACGAACCATTGTGGACGAACAATTCTGTGCTTATCTTGTCTGGAATTATATAACATCTCTAGATGGTGCAGTGACAAAAGGCTTATTAGAGCCTTACAGAAGTCCCTGACCCCGCACAATAGCAGCAGCAGCATACCACGCCTATAAAAGTGGACATTTGCTAGAGTTTTAAGAATGCAAGAAATATTTATATTGGTGTATAAGTCTATAGTACAAATGTATCGATAGTTAAGGTAATATTATTGTACAAGATATATACGTAAAAGTACAGTCAACATAAAAGACTTACAATATTAATAAGAAAAAAAATGTCAGAAGATATTTGCGACCTTGCAGAATGACGAACTAATTTACAGCGAAGCTGTTTCTTTCGAGCTGATGAAGTGAGAGTTTTACTTTCCTGTAATTCCGCCTTAAAAGGTTACTCGGTTCCATGTGAAACCTTGCCCGCATGTCAGGCTTGCGAGCACTTACTGTTCGGAATTTTTTAAAGCCAGTAATTCAGCAACACACATTTAGTGCGCGAAAACATTAACCATACCTGGTGGAATAGCATGCCCCCCCCCCCCCCCCCCCCCCTGTTTTTGCTAGATTTTATCTCGGTTTCGCTCTCAGATCTCCCAGAGCAGCAAGATAATCTCCGCGTTGCTCATAAAACACTTTGATAAAGCTCTGGATCACTTGAATGCGTATTTTACTGTACGTTTCATAATATGTCCTCTCACTCTGAACTTACCATACACATTGCGCATAACGCGGTCCTTATTTTCGCCAAATGTATACAAGGTGCCCCGATTAGTTCACCGAGTACCTCGCAGAAACCAACTACGAAGTCTTATTACGCATTAAGATAGGAACAACAAAACGAGGCTTCAGTGATTATTTGCAAGATTTCTAACTGGACCAGGAACGTAAAAAATTCGTCGGCCCTTCCAGTCCGTGAAGATGGTTAACCAGCGAAGCTTAAACGTGCGGCCCCGGTGCTTATCGCTGGGTTAATTGCGAGGGTTCATTAAAGCATTTCTCAATTATGAGGTTACGCACACGTTTGGCTGCGACGGAGAGAACGACGTCACTGACGGTATGCCCGCAGTCCGACGTTGTCACTCGCGTTCGATGTCTCGAGTAAGCTCTGGCCCGTCCGATGGCCGAAAGACGCCGCCAGAAAGCAAGGGCTGGCCGCCGTCTGAGGAAGGGGAGGTTGGGGGTTAGTCTCCCAACCCCCCGCCGCCCCCAGACACCATCATGGACACAATAAAGTTTTATCTCTCTACCCATTGTGACGACCGAAGAGGAGTGAAATTCCACGCTGGAATGATGAGCGGCAACGGAGCCAGCTGTGGGAGAAGAAAACGACGACGAACGCGGAGAGCATGGCACGAGCGCGTGGCGAGCACGAGCACGAGCGCAACTCGCGAGGGGCGCAAACGAGCCAGCTGCGGAAGAAGACGACGACGCTCGAGGGGATGCTTATGATGATAGTTTTCTGTACACAGGCGATTTTGCCTAGCCATATACGATTTCGCCTAGACAAAAAAACCTTCGCTTTAAAATTTTGTCAGACATGGCACTTACCATGACCGCCTCTCCCATTTCCACGAAATGTAAACTTGTAACCTACAGCTATGTCGGGACACTGGTAAGCATAGCTGATCACACGTTTTAAAACTTGATTAAGACATTTAAGAAAAGCTGTGTTTGATCCAGCTCATTTAACTTCGCACAGAAATTTTCATAGCGAACCACCCATTTGTGCTAAATTTAGTCTCGGTGGCATTTCTAGTTCTGCCACGGCAACGGGTTCAATTCTTCCCCGTTCGTTACACGCTCATAAAGTTCTAGAGCGCTTGGATACGTAACTTATTACCACAGCCTCAGTCGTCCACCCACTTTGAACTTTGCCTACATATCACCCATTACCTCGTCCTTACTGTCACCAAACATAAAGAAGCTGACTCGTTTAGTTCAACGAAGACAGCTGGTGAACCCACTATACGTATCAAGCATAAAGAAACGAGGTTTTAGTAATTTTTCGTAACGCTCCTGAGAAGCCAGAAACGTTAAAACTTGGCGACACATTCCACTTAAGCTGCGCCTATTCCTTATAAGTATACAGTTTGTGAAATGCAGATTGCTCTGAGGAATTTGGGAAACGTAGTTGATAACGGCAGCATGACACTTCAGAACGCTTGCTTAAGATTGCTTTGATTTTTAAATATTTTTTGCAAAAGCTGTATTTGACCAACGCGCATTTAACATCGCATGCACAAACTTGGCGTAGCTTTCCCCATATGTTAGCAAAATTTAACCTCACTTGTAATTGTAATTAATGCCATGCAGGGCAGCGGTATAAGTCTTACGCCGCTCATTAAACACCCGAATAGTGCTTCGGACTATTCGTAGTGCTTCGTGCATACGTAATCTATTGTAAAAAGGCGCAATTAACCCACCGATTTGGAACTTTGCCTACAAGTGCCTCTAATTTTCTGGCAAATATGAATAAGGTGCCTTGATTACTTAACCGTAGACACTGGAGAAACCAACTGCGAGCCTCGTATGGCGAACAAAAATAGGGTAAAGAACGAGGGTTCAGTTATTACTTGCAACATTACATTTAAAACAAGGACATGAAAGTTTCGCTGCGCATTACACAAAAAATTATCCCTATTTTCACGGACTCTGAAGTTCGTATCCGGTGCCGTTGTTTTAGGAGTCTGGGAAACATTTGTAGTGTAGGCAGCATAACACCTTGGGACGCTTGAATATGTAACTTTCTACAAAGGCTGCAATGAACCCACACAGACTAAACATTTATCGCTCGTCACACAGAACACGATTTCTACTTCAACGAAATATAAACACCATGACTCTCATAGTTTACCGGGGAAACCCAGAGCAGCAACTAAGTCCCTTGCATAACGCTTAAAAGTTGGGAGAAAGCAGGTATTTAGTAAGTATTTTCGAAGCACATAAGCAACCTACACAGTTCAAGCTTTCGGTATATAGCAGCCGAAAAGTAACCCCATTCCTTCGAAATTTGAGATATCTACCTTTTTTTTGCTCCTGCCAGGGAACGTGGGCTAATGTAACTCTTATGTTGAAACAGAGAAACAACCTAAAATGAAATTAACCGACATCGTCAGAAGTGGCACATTCCGATAGAAAAAATTCAAGGCAGTGTTGTAATGGTATTGTAACGACTCTTCACGTTCGACAGTGTCGTTTTCTTCTTAACGCGCGCTTAGGACAAAACAAGAACCCGACACAAAACAGCAGAAAGACCGCACAGGACAACCACTGCCAATGTAATTCGTCACCAACTCTCTCAGCTGTAGACATTCCTGCATATCGCTTTCACCAACTTATCTAGGATAATTGGTGATGACACAATAAATTTCGACAGCCTCTGGACTAGATTCAATAGCTCCGGTATTTGATAATCCAACAACTTCACGCCATAAGGCACGCCATCGTTGGACGTGGCTGATTAGAATACTTTATAATCTCTCGCCCTTGGAATAAATATAGCAAGCTAACTTTATTTTTTCAAATATGATTGGGCGGTCCCAAAATCTGGCCATGATGGAAGAAGCAAAACGTGAAAATTCTCATGGCGGGAACTGCCCAGCGCCAGCCTTCTCTAGAATGCCAGCGTGTATGGCGCACCCCGTTCGTCGTCTGCGACAGCTCTTCGCGACGAGACACGAAAGACAATCCCCACTGGCCGAAAAGGAGACACGTAATTTAAAGAAGCCCTACTTACTTGGCTAATGCATTCACTACGAAAATTGGACCTCAGCTGTTGTTTCGTTGCATTTTCCAGCGTGTAGCCCAAAGTGCACGCTTTCAAATGTGGGGGAGGGGAGGGGGGCCAAAGGCACACTTTGCGCCTCCACTTCTGACAGCAGGGGGGGGGGGGGGGAAAGTGCCGCCCGGCAGATATGCCAATGTTCGCATTACGCATGCGTCAACTGGAGTTCATATAAATTTTGCACTGGTCTGCTCAAAAGTTGATAAATGACCAAAAAAAAAAAAACAGAACATCGTAGTGACAGCCTAGTATTTGCCATGAACACATACTAAACATACACATGCACAGGTCGTGAGCTTCCACACGAACTAATGACTCCGGTGTACGGAAATAACGCCGCAAACTAAAGCAAAAGATTAAACCATGCTCTCATTTATTCAGCTCACCAAGATAGAGACGGCACGCATGCGTTCAGCTCGGTGTGCATCGGAAACAGTTGTCGGGCGCGGAAGGCCGAACACACTATCGCATGGGCCTGCAAAAAAAAAGCGGTGATATGAAGAGCATAACTGACGTATGAAAAAAATTTTCCCCAGACTGTGTGTGGAACAAATGGAGGTGCTTGAACGGTGTCCAAATTTTCTGGGCACGCCGTGAACATTTGCGCAGGACTACCAGGAGGAATGAAAGTGGCAATTGAAAATTCGCAACTGTAATGCGCGAATATTGCGAGATGGTACGTACAGAGCTAAAAGAATCTATATCCACAGCCGGAGAATGGATCTCGTACAAACGCTTCAAGCTAGTCTGTATCAGGGGCCTTGCACCCAACAATTGCTATGGCGGCATCCTATGGCTTTGGTAACGTACAGGCGCCGTAAATGATAACGTGCCGGCAACATATAAAGAAAATTGAGCAGTAAATCGTGGATTGTGCATTGATGATGATGATATATAAATTTTATTGGCGCAGGGTCCAGGGATGACCAAAGAGCGCCAAGAAAGATAATATGAAGCAGTCTATGAAGTGGTAAATTCATAGACTGCAAGGGGGCCCTTGCGCGCAAGGGCCCAGAGGCCTGTGCCTTACAGCACTACTATCGCAGCTGCACCCTCTATAGAGAGGGCGTGCTACGAATCTCTTGGGCTAATAACGTGCAACGTAACATCGTTTAAAAAAATGAGCACCGCTTTAGACCCGAAAAATGGTTCTGCGCCAAGAAACAGTGCGGGATGAAGGGGGATACGTTGCTGGTAAGTTTGAGGAAAATGCTTTTTACATTCAGGTTCTGCGGTCTGACACTTCACCAAGACGTGGAGGACGGTCAGCCTCTCGCCACATCTACCACAGCTGGGAGGTTCAGCACCAGTTAAAAGATAAGAATGGGTACCATAGGTGTGCACTATTCTCAGTCGGCAAAAGAGCACACCACATCGTCGTGAATTTGATAGTGGCGACCAATTCCCTAACTGGGGCGTGATTGCGTGCAGCTTATTCAAGGTTTCGGCATCCCACAAGTGTTGCCAATGGCTCCTGAGTTTTTTACCCAGGAATGGCTTCAGGTCTGCGGCTGGGACTGCTATAGAGAAACTGCTAGCTTTTGTTACCATGGCTTTAGCTATTTCATCTACTAGCACATTTCCCTCGATGCCTCTGTGCCCAGGCACCCAGCATAATACAACATGTTGGTTTGACATGTAGGTTCTGCATAGCAGTGTGTAAAAAACTGTAGTGATTTTAAAGCTTTCACTACACTTAAGGAGTCTGGGAATATAATGGCTTTTGTAAGATTTGTTTTTCTAATATGTTTCACAGCCGCCATCACTGCATAAGCTTCTGCAGTAAAGATGCTGATTTCCCGGTGCAGGAAGTCGGATTCTGAAAATGACGGACCAGCTGCTGCATATGAGACGCCGGAGTGTGACTTCGATGCATCTGTGTAGAATTGTGGACAAGAATACTTCCACTGCAGCTCAAAGAAGTGTATACGAATGTGTACTTCTGAAGCGTGTTTCAGTGATTTCCTCAAATGATAAGTCACACACTATCTCCTGCCACAGCCATGAAGAAAGTGGCTTTGCTGGAGCCATTATTTCATGTGTAGGGAGCGGAATACCCATGTCCTCACTCAATTTCCTTACACGCAGTGAAAAGGGCTATCTCACCGAAGGTCCGTCGCGAAAAACTGTACTAGATGTATCGTTTATCGTTGAATAGAATGGATGTTCACAATTAGAGCTTACTTTCAGAAAGTATAAGAAACTAGAGTATGTCCTCTGCAGATCAAGAGACCACACATCTGATTCTACATACAGGCTCTGTATGGGACTTGTTCTGAAAGCACCGGTCGCGAGGTGGATACCTAGATGGCGCACAGGATCTCGCATCTCCAGAGCGCTGGGTGAAGCAGATTGGTAGACTACAGCACCGTAGTCTAAACGCGACCATATAAGGCTTTTGTGCAGAGTCATGAGGCACTTCCTGCCACTACCCTACGTTGTGTGCGACAGGATTTTAAGGATATTTAGCATTCTTAGGCATTTACCTTTAATGTGCCTTATGTGTGAGAAATAAAGGTAAGCTTTGAGTCTAGTATGAGACCAAAGAAATTGTGTTCTGCATTCACAGGAACGCGTTCTACATAGAGTTCAATAATGGGCTCTGGGACCAGGCATCTTTTTCGTTTAAACCGGACACAGGAGCTCTTTTGGGGATTGAGCTTAAATCCATTCTCATTAGCCCACTGAGACAGTTTGTTCAGGCCTAGCTGCACTTGTCGCTCACAGATGGACAGGTTACGTGACTTGAATCCTATCTGCACGTCATCAACATATGCGCAATAAAATAAACTTCGCGGAATAAAGGAGCGGTATGAATTCATTTTGACAATAAAAAGGTTGCAACTAAGGACGTCACCCTGAGGCACTCCAGTTTCCCGCACAAATTGCCTAGACAAAATGTTTCCATTTCCAACACGGAATGTCCTGGTAGAAAGGTAGCTTTCAGTTAAGCTAAACATGTTTCCACGGATTCCCATTTCGGAAAGGTATCTTAATATTCCGTAACGCCAGGTAGTGTCGTATGCTTTTTCCATATCGATGAATACTGATAGAATTGTTTATGAATGAAGGCATCACCAATAATGCCCTCAATGCGTACGAGATGGTCAGTCGTCGACCGGCCTCCCCTAAAGCCACACTGGCACGCATCAAGCTGTTTGTTCGATTCCAGAAAATGTGGAAGACGGCGATTAACCATCTTTTCGAAAGCTTACAAAGGCAACTCGTAAGCGCGATTGGGCGGTAGCTTGTTACAGAGGAGGGATCTTTACCCTGCTTCAGAACTGGAATAACAACAGCTTCTTTCCATGCAGCTGGAAGGTACCCGGCAGTAAAAATTTTATTAAAAAGTACTAGGAGCGTCCTTAATGTGTCTGTGTGGAGGGTTTTAATCATGTCATACATGATTCTGTCGGCCCCCGGGGGAGAGCTTTTACACATGTTCAAAGAAGCTTTTAACTCAACGATACTAAAAGTATGGTTATAAGCGTTGCTCTGTGTGCCCTTACGGTCCAGTGCCTTGTGTTCAGCTATCTGTTTGAGTTTAAGAAATGATTCGGGGTACTGGGTCGAGCTAGACACACGCTCAAAGTGTTCACCGAGAGCATTCGCCTGGTCCTCCAAGCCGTTCCCTTGTTCATTGACAAGCGGTAATGGATGGGTTTCCTGCCCCTTTAGCATTCTAAGGCCATTCCATACTTTAGACTCTTGTGTGTAAGATGCTACTCCGGACAGAAACCTCTCCCAGCTAGCCCTCGTTGCTTGTCGCCGCGTCCGTCTTCCCTGTGATTTTACCAGTTTAAATTCTATGAGATGTTCCGCAGTCAGGGAACGACGCAGTACACCCCACGCTTTGTTCTGTTCTTTCGTGACAGTCTGCACTCTTCATTCCACCAGGGGACCTGTCTTTTACATGAGACACCTTTTGTTTGTGGAATGAATTTTCCTGCTGCATCGATTATAAAACCAGTAAAATACGCTACTGCGTCTTCAATACTAAAATTGTTCATAAAATCTTGTGATAAGTACGTTGACTCTTTAAAACTTTTCTAATCAGCGGACGGTATTTTCCAACGGGGGGTGTGGGGTTGACTGCCATGTTCCTGTATTAAGTTAAGCATTACAGGAAAGTGGTCGCTCCCAAATGGGTTCTTGACAACATTCCAGTCTATGTTAGGAAGGAGGCTCGCAGTGCGAATCGGATTGTTCATTGCTCTCAACACGACCACAAAGCAGGAGCGAGTCCTGACCCTCTACAACCTTGGCGGCGCGAAATACGCGATAGCAGACAAATTTTCTACATCTAAATATAGGAGCCCCGACCTGTGAGAAAAATATTCAGTTTAATACTTCGCGCCGGCGTTCCGGGCGCTCTTAACGGTCACAATACGCACGCATAAACGCAAGCTTGTAAACGAGGATGAGGGTTACTGGCAAGACGCCGTGTAATGAGCACGACGCATGTCCTCCATAATGAAGGCCTGTGATCACGATACCGGGACGACGATCTGCTAATTCCGCTTATATGACGATGCCTGAATGCATAACTATTAATAAGACTAGTTATCGTGAATGATGGAATTTACGAAGTGCAGAAGGTACTGCGGGTGAAATGAAGACAGCGAGTGGGTAGGGCGTGTTTTTTAAATCGTGCTTTTGAGATGTAAAGAAAAAGAAAAAGAAAAAGAAAACGGACTTCGTTGCAACGGGCACTTTTACAAGTGTCTATGGCGCAGAAGTCCTTCAGCAGCGTTTTTCTTTTTTCCACCACGTTTGATCATTTTTTTGCCAACCACTTATTTAGCGTTTTGGTATAAGCTAGTAATACAGCAGTCCTTCTTTATTCACAATTAGTGATCTTGTCTTTAGAACTGATCATATGTTTCTGATACGTCTTTTTGCGTCATAGTGATCATTACCGACGGGGTACCTAGTATATAAAATAAATATTCCCTATGTAAAGATATACTTCTTCGTTTTACTACTCGATATTCCATTCGATATTCAATACTGACTATTCGTATCATTTTTTTCGAAGATAAGAAAGCTTCTTGCGTGCACTACGGTTGATCAGAGTATCGCGTGACGTCGTTATTCACCAGCGCCGCTCGTGCTGGATACGCTCCGAGAATGACGGTACATTCGACTTGTTTTTATCGAGATCCGGCTCGGATGGATGGGTGGATGCTATGAGCGTCCCCTTCGATACGGGGTGGTGGGTTGCGCCACCAATGTCTCGTTATTATTTTGCCTAATATCCTACTTATCTTAAAAAAAAACTTACACACACAGAATTCTCAGCATCATGCTTTCTGAACCAATATTGGGAACGTTGTTCTTGTACGCCTCTGTTGTGTGTGATCTCCCTACTTTTCTGCCACGAAATGTACAATCGCCTCTTACTAATCTCTATTGCGGACATGTTTTCTTTCCCCCTGCTATCGCTGAACCCAATGGCTTCAAGGAGGCCAGAGGAACCTAAGCCGACCGCTGGACAGATATCTTCACATTATAATAAAACATGTTCCATCGTTTCCCTAGATTTACCGCAGCAAGCACATTTTTCTTCTTCCTTGTTGTACCTCGCTTTATAAATACGCGTCCTAAGGCAAAATTTATTTATTTATTTATTTATTTATTTATTTATTTATTTATTTATTTATTTATTTATTTATTTATTTATTTATTTATTTCAACATACTGCAGCCCCGAAGGGCTATCGCAGGAGTGGGGAAATACAATACATAGAAAAGCATAACAAAGAGCACTGAACATCAATGATTAGTAATATACAATAAAAATGCATCGAGTGGTAAAGATCTTGCGTAACCAGGCAGAGTATTCCACAATTCTATAGTGCGGACAAAAAAAACTGTATTTAAACGCATCGGTACGATGGTGAAAAGTGGTCATATTCAACTCATGGTGATGTCTGGTGGTTGTAGGTCTAGCAGGTGCGATGTATTTGCTAAGTAGGGGGAATCGTGGGGAGTTAATTAGAGTATAAAGAAACTTCAAAGATTCGACGAGACGAGAAGAGAGTTAAGTAAGTTGAAGACTAAGAAGATGGGAGCTGGGTGAAAAATATATCTCAAAGTGACTAAAAAATGAAGCGTACAGCTTTCTTTTGGACAGATTCAATTTTCTTGATGTCAGATATTTTTGCGGGTTCCATACCACAGAGCCATACTCTAGTATTGGATGAACCAGCATTTTGTAAGTGAGGAGTCGTGTGCTAAGTGGGGCTGAACGTAAGGTGCGTTGCAAGTAGCCTAACCTTCTAAGCGCACGGTTGCACAGGAGTTCGATGTGATGCGACCCAGAGAAATCGTGAGTGAATAGAAGACCTAGATATTTATACTGTGAAACATCTCCTAGAGGGCAGCCATTAAACGAATAGGTAAATCGAGAAACAAATGAACGTTTGGTAAATGACAGACACAGTTTTCAGGAATTTGATTTGCATCTGCCAAGTCTCACACCATGATTGAAATGATACAAATGAATCAGTAAGGATAATGTGATCCTGAGGAATTTTAGCCGTATGGTACAATACACAATCATCTGCGTACATGCGGATTTTAACAGGAAGAGTGCTTGGCATATCATTTATGAAAATCCAAAAGAGAAGCGGACCTAATATTGGACCTTAAGGTACGCCAGACGTTACACTGCAAGTGGAGGATTCAGAAGACCTAAAGAGTACGTATTGAGATCGATTGGATAAAAAGAAGAAAACCATTTAACTAATGCATGGTTGCCAAGAATAATAGTGAGGTTTTTCAACAGTTTGGAGTGTGACACAGTGTCGAAAGCTTTTGAAAAATGTATAAGTATTGCGTCAATTTGATCACCTGCATCGAGGGCCTGGATGATGTCTTGAGTGAATTCAGTGAGATGGGTTATAGTGCTAAATCCGCGCAGAAAACCGTGTTGAGCATCCGATAAAACATTATTGGACTCTAGAAATTCAATGATATGTTTGTAAATTATGTGTTCGAGTATTTTACCAGAATGAGATGTGATAGAGATGGGTCTGTAGTTCAGCAAAGACTACTTGTTCCCGGATTTGAGTAGTGGATGAATTTTAGCCGATTTCCAGGCAAAAGGGACAACAGACGTCGACAAAGATTTCTGAAAAATAACAGTTAAATATCAACTAGTCCATAAAGAGTATCTAATGAGGAATGCATTATCTATATTGTCGGGACTAACTTTCTTTTTCGGATCAAGTTTCAAAATCAAATTCAGCACACCCTGGTTCGAAACAACAATGTCGTCAATACAACTATGCGTCTGTTCTATAAAAGGAGGAACAACAGAGTTATCAAGCCTAAAACAGTTTTAAAGGAACTATTAAATGCGTTTGCAATCATAGCAGTATCACTTGTAACTGTGTTGTTTATTTCAAACATACCTGTGGCGGATTGCTTTGGCAGAACACAGCTCCAAAATTTATGTGGATTATTTCTAAGCAAACTTGGAAGTGCTACCTGGAAGTAAAAATCCCGAGCAGCATTAGTTTTGCTTCGAAGTTCTTCCTTAAGAGCAATGAATTGTGAAGTAAAAACACGATCACCAGTACGTTTAGCACGCCGCAAGCGTCGAAGTCATCGCGACAGGTGAGAAAGTTCCAATGTGATCCAAGGCAGCTCTGAATTCGTCTTTTTAGATGTGGAGCGGCTTATGGCGGGGGCTTTGTCCGTCCCTCCGTCCCGCGGCGTCCCACACCCCCACAGCGCATGCGCGTCCCCTCCCCCTCTCTCTCCTCTGCTAGCTCTCCCTTTCTCTCCTCTAGGAATCCTCTACGGAGCGGCGCCCGCGTCCCACACCCCCACAGCGCATGCGCGTCCCTTCCCCCTCTCTCTCCTCTCCTACGCTCCCCCCTTTCTCTCCTCTAGGAATCCGGAGCGGCGTGCACGACAGGTGGTGCGACAGCTGCATACTCCGCTAGGGGCGCCACGGTAGTTCCGCGGTATGAAAATGATGGAGCGCGCGCACCGCATTCTCTCTCATGTGCAGCGCCGCGATGAGCGTTCGGGCCGCTGCCGCGAAACCATCTCACGCTCAAGCTAACCATCTCCCCGCTGCTTCGCATCCACACATGATTCCCTTTAGCGGGAGATGGAGTAATTTTTTTATCCTGCCGACGATTTTCAATCCAGAGAAAGAAGTTCTGTGTTGGATCTTTTAAAAGAAACAAAACGATCACCGTGCTAATTTTTCTAGCTTCACACTACTTCTCTGTTCAGTATTCATTTCGCCGAAATTGATTTCAGAAATTCTTTATTAGTTTGATTTTTATTCTCTTCGTCATAAAGACGTATTTACTATATAAAGACGTATTTACTACGGCAGCGGCAGCGGCCCGTATATCTCTCATTAATCTTTTTCTTTCGAGAATCGAGAATAGCACTGCAGCGCCCCTGGCGACTGCTCACCGTATGAGCTACCTCGTGCGTGCGACCCTCGAGTACCTAGACCTCGAGAATGTATCCGCTTGAAAGCTGTCGCCTCACTGTCGCCACTCGCGGCAAAAAAGTGCAAAATCTAATAATTCGCTCGATCTCCGTTTCTCATCAGAAATTTATAGCCTTCAAAACGAAAAACCGATACTTTAGGAAATAAATTGTTCGTTATTTTATTTCTTGTATTTTAAAGTATTCGATTGAAGGAAAGTGTAGGTGCAAGAACCCGTATGTGCCTTGTTCGCATTCGACGGAGGAGAGAAAGATAATGCCCGAAAGAGGAGGCACGCCCTTGACGCGCCCGAGAAAGGCGTGGCAAGCGGCTCACGGCAAGTGTGCAGATAGACAGCGGGACAGTGACGGTATTGCTAAATTGCGATAATACGTTGATAACAATACGCGGCGCTGGCGCGTTTTGTTGCGCAGTCTTCTATGCTTGAAACGCCGCGCAGGGTGCGCTCATGTTGTCATACGCGGCCTTATCTCGACATTTCTTTTGGCCAGTTGTTTCTGCGCTTTCCTTGCTATCTCCGATAACTGACTGCCATCGAGCAAACTCGGGTAAAACTTGGGCGAACGAGCACCCCTGATTTCGTTTTTTGCTCTCGAGTAGTTAGTCCAAGTAGGTTTCTTTTCCATTGCCGCCACCCACAAGATGGACTCACCCTCTCTCACTTTGCGTTTGACGTTCTTTGTTGACATGTGGCTCACCATACCGGTCGCGTACTTGCTGGTAAGTTTCCTAGTTCTTTTCCTCCACTTTGAATCAATGCTTTTCCTGTAGATATATCGGAACACTCTTCCAGCCCATTTACTTTCTTCCATATTCCTCAGTCGTTCTTCATAATCAATTTTACTCTGAGCTTCCCTCACTTCAAAACTTGTCCAGCCCATATCACCCTGCCCAGCTTCATTTGTAGCCTTCCAGTGAGCGCCCACCGGGAGGCGTTCCACTGACCTTTGGTTGCCATCGAGTCCTTATTGTACGCCTGAGTTCAAGCAAAGAACCGCGTTTCAAAAAGTAAGTCCTGGAACCATTACACCTTTCCACATACTCTGGAACACCTCGTACCTATTGTATCCACATTAGGCTCTGTATTTCATTATGGCCGCTTTTCTCTTCCCATTTGCTGTTGTTTTTTCCTTTGTTTTCATATATCTATTGCCTTGGTTCATACATACACTAAGTTATTTGTATTCTTTTACCAGAGGTGTTTCCTGGCCCTGTATTGTATGTATTGGCCCTGAGTGAATATACCATGAAACCTGATTTTTAACGCTAAATTTCAATCTTAAATTCTCGCCTTCCTGTCCACAGATATTAGCCAGACGTTGCATATCACTTTGCTTGTTAGCTAGCAACACAAGGTCGTCCGCATAAAATAAACCAAGAAGCTGCTGCCGTACTATTGTACCCGCCTGTCTGTATGAGAGATAAAACCCAATATTGTTTCCATCTAGCGCCCTTTCCATCCTTACCATGTCCATAACGAGCAGCGGGGATAAAGGGCACCCCGGTCTCAGTCCCTTGCTGATGTCAACTTGCTCCTCGGTCCTCATCCCTTCCCATTCAACGCAAACTGTACTTTCTCGGTAAATCTCCCTCAAAAGCTGTATACAGTCGTTGCCAGGGGCGTAGCCAGGGGGGGGGGGGGTAATGGGGTTCAGCCCCTTCCCGAAATATTTTCCCGGCGCCGACCAAAACAACCACCGGCGCCGGCAATCATTCGGGATTTGGTCTACAATGTCTTTTTCGCTCGAAATGACATTTCGGCACGAACATTGCGAAATCGGGCTGGATTTTGTGGCAACTCCCTTACAACTGGAATCACATAACGCAAGGAGTCCCATCCGAGCACAACGTTTCAAGGGCTTTTCGATAACGAGCGGGCGCGTCGCGGCATCTCGCAGCGGCCGTGGAATCTACGGAGCACATGGATTTCAATTCCGAACTTTGTGGGTGTAAAATTCTTATAGACTTCTGACGCGAAAGGTGCACTGACATTTCCAAAGGCGTGCTTTAGATTTTCAATTCTTGAACTTTCAGGGTTTAATGTTCTTATAAACTTAGCGCGCACTGGAGCCCTCGTATTTACACCGTTCCGCAATCGTATAAGCACGCGCTCGCAATCTTCCATACACGAAAATACTAAATATCACCGTGACTGTCATCTGGCAGCTGATAAATTTCTCTAAACATTTTCAGGAAGCGCGCCCAATGTGATCGATCAGCTGACCAGGGCAGGCAAAGTAAAGTAAGAGAGAACAGAGGAAAGTTAGCGGCCTATTATTGAGACAATCTTTTTTTTGCGGACGACAAGGTCTGGCTCTCCGTGGCCATAGGGACAGTGGTCCTATGGATTAAATCAAAGCCCCGGCTGGAAATACTGGCATTTACAAAGTGCTACTTCGCATGCGAGATGATTGTGGGGATACATATCTGAAGAACCATTTCGAGAGTTGCCCCAGTAATGCCTCGTATTTAAGCCCAGATGTACAAAACCAAATTATAGAATTTTGTGGTCATATTATCACAGAAAGCCTAGATGCAAAAGTAAACGCTACAGGCTGCTTCGCCATACTAGCTGACGAAACGACGGATATTGCTGGAATCGAACAGCTTACTGTTTGTGCAAGGTACCTAAATAAGGATGCCAACGACATCGAAGAAGTGTACTTAGGTTTTAGCACCGGAATAGATGCCCTCTCTCATTGCGACTGGATGTTCTATGTAAATGAGTACAAACTGCTGAAGATTCTAGTCACCCTTCTCGTGGCCACTGCCAGCGCAGAGCAAATATTTTCAAACATGAGATTACTAAAAAACTACTTGCGCTCTGCAATGTCTGAGCAACGCATGGTTAGGCTGGATCTTTTATACGCCCACAGACACGTCGGCATCAACGTGTCCGAAGTCATTGACCTCTTCGCAAAACTTCCCCGCCGAGTGAAGTTTGTCCTTTAGACAGCAAAGCAGCAAAAATCAATTCAAGTAAAAAGCTCTGTGCCTTCAGGTCCATAAACTCGTAATTATGAAAACGTATGACTGTTCATTAGCTTTTAAAACCGCAGAAAATTTCACAATTTATTGTTACAGTTACCATCATGATCAAAATGATTATGCGAATACGAAAATTACGAGGCGATCAATAACCAATTTTGACCGACCTTGCTCATTGAAAGCCCGGCCCACGCAGCGTTTCCCAACAAACATACTCGGATAATGGGTAGTTCAATTTGCCACATCATCTGTGGCTTTCGTTTGTCCCTTTCTTTCCTTTTTGGCTACCTGCTCTTACTTCTTTTTAGAAACAAAGCAATGGCCTTCTTTGATTTTTGGTGCAGAATAATTGTTGCCGCTGTGCAGGCAGCTAAAATGCATATTTTCGTACTGATTTCTGCACCTTCCTCTATTATTCTACCCATATGGTGCTGTCGCGACCGCAGCATGGCCCAAGTACATATCACGATTTCTGAGATCATAGTATTGTTCTTGCCTGGATCTCATGTCTTTCTATGCGTAATGTTTACTATCTGTGACTGAGCAACATGATTATTTGTCTTGTTTGACGCATTATATACAGTAACGTTTGCTTATAGATACGTAGATTTATTGGAGACTTATACGTACAGTCTGTTTCACACTTAGGGGAAAACTCGGAGCGCCTTGCAATGCGCTGCGAGTTTTCCCCTAAGTGTGAAAGAGACTGTACATTTAAATATCTTGTTGTTAGGTTTTGTGTATACAAGCAGTGAACTTTGTTTCCAGCGACACTTTTTTGCCCTTTATCTAGTTGTATCTTCGCATTTGTATATTCCATTTTATCTTCGCATTTCTAATCTATATTTTGCAGAACTCCTGTTTTTTATATTGTCACTGTTGCGACTATAATTTCGGTGCAATTACTCACAATACACGACCGGTAACAGCTGCTCCTGCGCAATACATTGTAACAAAGGACAGTGTCATTGAGATTTTTCCCTGGCCGTTGCATATGTACAAAAATGTCAACAAGGTTCTTGAATGACATAGATTCATCAAAATATTTGTCCTCAACTTGTTAATTTCATGGCCTTTACGTTTTTCATATCAGCTGCATGCACTGCGTTGCTGGTTTTGAACTGATATAGTTCTAAAGTTCGCGTGATATTTTCTGTACTTATTAAATAGACAAAAAAAACGTGGAAGCATTGATATCAATTATTTCTGCCACAATTTTGGGGACATACGAATATATTTTTATGAAAAAAATACATACTTGCTTTTACAGTGCGTAGCGTTCAATAGTTCGTTTGCAGCATCTAATATACAATAACATTGACAATCACCATGCAGTTATTATTCATGTATTTGATCCCTCGACATCTATAAGAAGGAGGCCGCGCTGCAACCTGAGGCCCCCCCGAACAAATTTCTGGCTACCCCACTGGTCGTTGCCTAAGCCTTCCCCTTCCAGAGTATTCCACAAAATGTTTCGGTCTACGTTGTCATTCGCTCCGGTAATGCCTAAACAAGTTTTAAGACATTACCTCGGTTTGAAGCGATGCGGAGCCATCTCGAAATTTGAGCCAAATAAAGACTGCCCTAGCCGAACGTTCAGCTGGTCGCAGAGAAATCAGATGAGCCACGCGACCAGAATTCCATCGGATCTCGGTCGCGCTCCCAGCTCGAAGTTGATAGCGCCTCCGACATTGTTCTGAGCTGGAGCGCGGTGCCCAGAAGGAACCAGGCGAGTGTGCTCCGAGCGCTGGATTTTGACCAGCCGAATGTAAAGCGCACCGCACGAGCGCTCAAAAGCTACCAGTGGAATATACCAAGAGTTTACAATTATTTTGACAGTGCACGACGCAGGCATAGTACTTCACCGTCATACATCATTCCAACACCCGTATTATAGCTTCCTTACGGCGCTCACTACTGCGTTTTTCAGCAACGTTTGCCCTAAATCAAAGAGGAAGAAGAGGTAAATAGGTACATTCATTTTTGATTGACGGATGCGGTGTTTTCCTTTTTTGGGGGCTCCCAGGAAAAAAAAATGCAGAGCAGTATACCGAGGCGTACAGGAAATAGGAATAACGACATATACGAAATATTAGTAGATATTGACACGTACACATGTTTATCTTTCACCGATGGCCGCTTTCAACATTGGCTGACAAATAAACGTTATCGCTCGGCGCAGGACGCGCCTGCATTGGAAGCTTCTCGGACGATATCAATGCTTCTATCCGTCGTCTGTGGTCACCGACGTCCATGTAATCTGATTGTATGAGCGACGCGAATTGTCTAGAACTTTCTGGAAGACACGCGGGCATCAGGGATTAATCTAGAACCTTTGATGACTCAGGTATAAAAGCCGACGCGTTTCGCCGCTGATCAGATTTCGACGATCGCCGACTGTGTTCGCCGCTATCGTTGTGCTTCAAGTGTAACTTGCTTTTGTGGGCACAGGTTCGCCCAATAAAGAATCAGTTTCGTCATTCCCAGTTTTACGACTGTTTGCTTCATCGTCACTACTACGTGACATCTGGTGGAGGTGCGGGGTAGGCGTCGACGTCTTCTAGACGGTGTGGGCTTGGCTCACGGCTGGACGGGGGGGTCCGGTACAAGGACATAAAAGCACCGAACAACAGCGAGCCGACCCGGAACTAAGGAACCTTGTAGATTACCTGGAAGGCAAGACCGTCACTGTGCCGAAGGTGTTCAGGCGAGGATTGGCGTCGTTTTTCTTGCAAAACGACATTCTCCTAAAGAAGAACTTCTCGCCTCTCCGAGCCAACTACCTCCTCGTGGTACCCTCAGCATTGCGTCCAGAGGTTCTGCAAGCTCTCCATGACGACCCAACGGCTGGACACCTCGGTTTTTCCCGCACGCTCGCGAGGATACAAGAAAAATACTGCTGGCCTCGCCTCTCTGCCGACGTCGCCCATTACGTAAGGACATGCCGAGAGTGTCAGCGACGCAAAACACCGCCGACAAGGCCAGCCGGACTTCTACAGCCGATCGAGCCACCTCGCCGACCGTTCCAGCAGATTGGGATGGACTTACTGGGGCCTTTTCCGACGTCGACGTCCGGGAATAAATGGATCGTCGTAGCTACGGACTACCTCACCCGCTACGCCGAAACAAAAGCCTTGCCCAAAGGCAGTGCTGCCGAGGTAGCCCGATTCTTCGTTGAGAACATCCTGCTGCGTCACGGTGCCCCAGAAGTCCTCATCACCGACAGAGGTACTGCCTTTACGGCAGAACTAACTCAAGCCATCCTGCGATACAGCCACACAAGCCATCGTCGGACCACCGCCTACCACCCGCAGACGAATGGCCTCACCGAGCGCCTAAATAAGACCATCGCCGACATGCTGGCAATGTACGTCGACGTCGAACACAAGACGTGGGATGCCATCCTTCCGTACGTGACCTTCGCATACAACACGGCCGTGCAAGAAACGACGCACATGGCGCCGTTCAACCTGGTCTACGGAAGGAACCCGGCAACGACGCGTGACGCCATGCTACCGGACGTTACCGACGAAGAAAATCTCGACGTTGCCACCTATTTGCAGCGTGCCGAAGAAGGTCGACAGCTCGCCCGACTGCGCATCAAGAACCAGCAGAGGACCGACAGCCGACACTACAACCTTCGACGACGCTACGTCGAGTACCAGCCCGGTGACCGTGTTTGGGTCTGGACTCCGATACGCCGACGAGGACTTAGCGAGAAGCTGTTACGTCGCTATTTCGGACCATATAAGATCACCCGACGTATTGGCGCACTGGACTATGAGGTCGTGCCAGACGGCATTTCGCAATCACAGCGGCGCCGGGCACGACCTGAAGTCATCCACGTGGTGCGTCTTAAGCCTTTCTACGCCCGCTGACAAACTTAGGTACTTTGTTACTTTGTTTTTTGTTAATTTGTTTATTACGCATGGTTTTGTTTTCGCTTTCGTGTTTGTTTGTAGCATCGGGACGATGCTTTTTAAGGGGAGGGTATTGACACGTACACATGTTTATCTTTCACCGGTGGCCGCTTTCAACATTGGCTGACAAATGTTAAACGTTATCGCTCGGCGCAGGACGCGCCTGCATTGGAAGCTTCTCGGACGTTATCAATGCTTCTATCCGTCGTCTGTGGTCACCGACGCCCATGTAATCTGATTGTATGAGCGACGCGAATTGTCTAGAACTTTCTGGAAGACACGCGGGCATCAGGGATTAATCTAGAACCTTCGATGACTCAGGTATAAAAGCCGACGCGTTTCGCCGCTGATCAGATTTCGACGATCGCCGACTGTGTTCGCCGCTATCGTTGTGCTTCAAGTGTAACTTGCTTTTGTGGGCACAGGTTCGCCCAATAAAGAATCAGTTTCGTCATTCCCAGTTTTACGACTGTTTGCTTCATCGACACTACTACGTGACAATATATAGATTGATCGCCTTGCCATTGAAATTCTCCCCTCTTTTCTCCGGCTATATCTTGTGAGGCAGCAATCGGGCTATATGGTTATGGGAAAGTAGAAAGCTTCCTCACAGGCCGGCCCGCACAATAAGAGGCATACTTTGTTACGAGCGGAAATATGCTGTTATCAACTGTCCCTGCCTTCACATGCCGCGATGCGAATGAACGCAGGGCGCTTCTTTTGTAACGATTCTTTTCTTTATCCATCCCACACTCCATCAGTGCTTCGCAAGCCACCGCATTCTTCCGCTTTCGTCAGAATCAGCCACTCAGCGCTACAAATAGAAGAATAGGATAGCATAAAAAATTAATTATGGAGTTTTACGTTTTGCCTTTTTCTGTCATACACCAAACTTGGAGAAAATTGTCGAGCAACATGAAAAATCACATCATCTCACCCTACGGGCAACCATGGTGGGATGCGAAAGCATCGCGGGGGGTGCGCATCGACTTTCCGTTTCGTTTCACTTGGCAACACAACCCAATGAACTTAAGCTCCGATCGAGGAAGTCGCGCTTGAACCGCGCATCAGCACCGTCTAAAGCCCGGGCGTTGTAATGGCCTCGAACGTATTGCTGCTCTGGCCGCAGACTCGCGTTGCCTCGTCGCTTCGACTTTCTGAGCCCGTAGGTCGGGGTCGGCTTGATAACTCTGGCGTTCCACTTCGGCATGCCGAGCCCGTGTTGCTTCCGTAGAAGTTTCCTACCGACGTTGACGTTTACGTTCGGCTTCCCTGGCCCGAAGTACGGGGTCCGCTTGCCGACGCTGACGTTTACGTTCGGCTTCCCGAGTCTTCCTATGCTCCGCGGCGGTGGCGCGGCCGCTCCAACTAGCGCCGACGTTGACGTTGTTCACGGCGCTTCGCACATCCTTGCACAGAGAGAGAATGACGGAAGCGCAGTGAACGCGCGCTTTATAGTGCGCCGCGACACTTGCGCCGCCTACCGGCGTACCCTTAGAGAGAGAGGGAGACAGTGAGAGAGAGAGAGAGAGTATATGCAATGATTTGCTGCGCCGCGCCTGTGGCGGAGAGGGGGAGAGGGGAGGAGGAGATCGCACACCTGAGTAGAAGAGGAGAATGAGGGAGAGTTGCGCATGCGCAGTATGGATGCGGAGACCGCAGAACGGACACTGCCCCGAGCATAGGATGCTCTCGCATCTAAAAATTCCGCTACAGCTTTCTGTTGCTCAATACGTGTTACATAAAAGTGTTTTTCCGAGCGTGAAAGAAGCCCGCGAATACTCGCAAAATTGCCGCGCGATTGGCCCCTCGAGGCACTTAGCGTGTATTCGCACGCAGAACCAAGCGACAGAACCAAGGACAGAACTGCACGATGGCAAACAACATTATACCTTGGTTCTGCCCAGTTACGTGGTATTTGCATATTTTTAAATCTTGCTGCATGATAACTGGGACACCCTGTACAGCCTACTGGAACAAACCACAGAAAGCAGCTGCCATATTTCAGCTTCTGCTGAACCTTTCCTTATGGTTATTCCTAAGATCAGCTTCGGCATGCATCACTTTTCATAGTAAATACAGACGTTCACACTCTTGCTTATGAGAGAGCTTGTGCACTGCGCTTAGGTGAAGAAAGCGATGTTCTCGGGCTCCTTCTTGGTTTGAAAGGCAATGCTTAGAGCAACGGTAGTCACCTGGACCACGTAAGCCACATTCTTTAGCGCAATGTCTGCTGGACATAGTCTACACTTTTTGGTAACTTTGTTATTATTCGTTCCTTGCTTTAAAGCAGGATGCTCGGGTGCTCATAGCAAGAGTGTGAACGTCTGTACATCAATCTACAACAAGAATATTGCATTGACATTTGTAATTTATCACGAGCAACCTTTCTGAGATGTTATTTTACGCTTAATATGCTGTTAATTGCGTTCTGAACATTTTCTGCACTCCTGCATGGGCCAGACCAGGGCCGGTTGCAATGTGTATGTATGTATGTATGTATGTATGTATGTATGTATGTATGTATGTATGTATGTATGTATGTATGTATGTATGTATGTATGTATGTATGTATGTATGTATGTATGTATGTATGTATGTATGTATGTATGTATGTATGTATGTATGTATGTATGTATGTATGTATGTATGTATGTATGTATGTATGTATGTATGTATGTATGCATGCATATGTATTTATGTATATATGTATGTATGTATGCATAATACCATACATACAGTACATTATAGAAATGAGGGGCAAAAACATAATCTAATACAACATAAAAGCACAGTATCGAAGAGAAGAATGTAAAGTTAGAGGTTTATAATAACAAAACACAAAGCTTTAGTGGAGTAAATAAAAAGGTATTTGTAGTAAAAAAATGTTACGCCTTAGAGGCTACTTACACAAGACAGCAACACACACACACAAAAAAGGACAACGTATAAGTTACAGCACACGTACATGACATAACGTTTGAAGAGAATGGCATCACGTATGTTCACTATTCATGCAGGTAGATTACTGCATTCGACAGATTTTGGGAAGAAACCGCTGTGAGCACGTGACTGTGTCACAGGTGGATACATTGACTTTGTGGTAACGATTTAGACGAGCGGAGATAAATGGCGAGGGATAGATTATGAATGAGTGGAGACGTGCATTGAGATCACCATCATTTATTGTCCCTTAAGGGCCCTGGGTTTGATTATTACATAAGGAGAGAGCCCCGAAAAAAATATGTATGCGCGGTCACATTATTAAGCAATGAAATACCCCAAACAAGGAGGCATGTTAAGGTTATACATTTCAATAGAACCAAAGAAAGTTTATGAAAAATTTAGAGGACGCTTAAGCTTCGCCCATAAGAGCGGAACGCGACAGCATCCAAAGATCCCTGACTGCTTCTCACGCGCCACCCAGCAACTGCAGCTTATGTAATCGCAATGTTTACCGGGAAACGCTGGCGGCGAACGCTATGCACGAAGGCGAGCTTTCTGGTAGAAACGCGGCACCTTGCGTGGGCCGATCCCGGAGGTGGTGAACAGCCGCGCCAATAAATTAACATAATTTTCCGGTTTCTGGTATTGTTTCGCACCTTTAATAATTCAGTCTGAGAATATTTAACATAAAATGCACGCGCTGCCGATGTCTTGTTTCACGACATTTGTTTGTGGGCTGTCATTATCAAAATTCCGAGGAATAACTTTGTCAAGAATGTAAGACAAGGTATGAGCGACTTTAGTGCTAGAATGGTGTGGCAATATAACCCGCATATACCGCATGTAATATGTCAAGACATTTAGGTATTACACATATACCTAAATATATACGGAAATTTTCGCCCACGGGACGGCGACGCCGGACGCCGACACCGGGTTTTCTGCGACACGGGGCCCTTAACGCTATCGCGTCAAAAGTTAAACGCGAGCTTGATTCCTGCGAACAGCTAACATCGGGATCTTAAGAGCAGTTTTCATTCGAGTTCCACTCGCTTTACGATGGTAGTTTGCTAATATAAAACGGAGAGAAGTTTTTTGTACTGCTTCGATTGCGTCAATTAATATGGAGTGGCGTGACCCCCAAACCGATGAGGTATATTCTAGCTGAGGACGAATGTAAGTAGTGTACAGCAGTAATTTTAATGAAGACGGCGCGAGAAAAAAAATATTTTTAGGTATTCTAGCGTGCGGTTAGATTTACATATTATGTGTTCAACATGACGTTTTCATGATGTTTCGTTAGTTATACGAATGCCAAGGTAACGATACGATGTGGCAGATTGCAGAAAATTATTTAGTACATATGCAGGGAAAACTGTGCTAGAACGTGACATTCGCATATATTTGCATTTGTTAGCAATAATTAAGTTCCATATGTCAGGTGCGGTACCAGTTGTGAACGCGGTTCATGCCAATGTGAAGGCTATTGACGTCGTAGGTATTAGTTATTTTGCGATATATAACACAATCATCAATAAACAATGAAATTTGTGAGGATGCTATTAGATAAGTCATTTATATTACGAATAACAGAGGACATAGAACTGAGCGCTGAGGAGCACCGGATTTTCTGGGGCCCTGTATAGACAAAGAAGCATTACTGGTGACAAATTAAACCCGAAAAAGAAGAAACGCACGTTAACGACTGCGGGTCTATATCCAGTTAACGAATGTGGGCCTATATTTAGTACACCTATATTATGGTAGAGTAACAAATGGTTAATTTTGCCAAAGGCTTTAGAAAAGTCAGGAAATATGCAATCAGTAGGAAAACTACAACAACGATAAAAATGTCAATTGTGAATGAGTGCGAGCAGATGAGTCTCATAAGAGTAAGATTTGGGAAATACACGATGAAAATTGGAAAAGAATTTGATATATTCAAGAAAGTTCCCCAGATGAGTGAAAATAACATGCATGCCCCATTATTTTACAGGGTGCTATGGGTGCATATATGTTGCGATAGTTAAGTGTATTATGAGTTACGCTGGTCTTCTCGGTTCGCACAAGCTTTCCAATCTACCAGTTATGAGATGATGAAGCAGATTGGTATGACTGAAGATATGCTCTAGGATGATGGAGCAATATTCACTTTTTTTTTCTAAACCTTCAAAAGGTGATTCTGTCTTCTCCACAGGACGAGCTAAGTTAGTTTATTATTTTTATACCAGCAGATTCAACAATAATAGAATTCATTGGAAGAAAATAAATAGATGGCTGATTGGGTAGCCAGATCTAGCAGATGAGAACGACTGGATAAGTGTATCGTTTAAATCAGTTGCGCATTGACGACTGTGTACAAGGTCACCAGTTTGGCTGCTGGTAATCGAAGGCAAAACGGGAACGCAAAAAACACCAATTTAGCGCACAAGCACGCAAAGAAAAAGTGTTCTGCCACTCGAGTTGCAGCAGAAGGTCTCTGGCCACTTCGCGGGGTAGCTGGGTTTACAAGCAGCAACGCAGCCGTATGTGTGATTCCAAGGGCATTTGCTTATGACACCTCGTGCATCGTGAAAGCGTGTCACGTTCGACCGAATGGTCACCACCCCACAGCGCTTCTTTTCTTCGATGTTGAATCTTCTGTTTGTGAACACAAGCTGGCAATGTTGAGAGCTACCACAGAAGCGCTGTCTCCAAACGTCACTGAACTTGTTAATACCGTGTCTGCTGCTTCACCACGTGGTGCTCTTTGGTCGACAAGTACACCAGGACGAAGACGGTTTTCTTGTCACAAACAAATCAACGTTTATTTTCTAAACACGCAGCGAAGCAGAGTACATCACCCAATTGTCACCAACACCTTGAGCAGCCGCAGCATCCAGCGAGCGGGGCTTCTAGCTCTGAGCCCAGTGGCAAGTGGACGGCGAGACACCGACACCATGGAGGAGAGAAGGACTATGACACAGCGGAAGCGGCGTAGTGGGGCTCCCGTACCAAAGACAAGGACATGTAAGGTGGCCGACGGCGGGTTCACTAGTGCCAGCCACCGCCGTGCTTTCCGAGTACTCCGACTCCACCGGCGTACACTCCGACACCTTGGCCGAGACCTCCGTAAAGGCCGGCATCCCCGTATCCGGCAGCACCCGCTCCGTACAGCCCGCCGGCGACCCCGTACACAGCTCGAGGTCTGGCCCCGGCGTACGACCCGGTGGGGCCGTATTTGGAGGCGAGCAGGTAGGCCGGCGGCGAGGAGGACCGCAGGGCCACGTCGGCGGGGCTCTCGCTCTGCGTGCCCGGCTCGTTGGTGTCGACGACGGCGCGGAAGCCTCCCGCGTCGGCCGTGTACTTGACCTTCCGCTGGCCACCTTCGGCCGTGCTCAGGGTGTACTCTCCCTGGACGCTGCCGCTGCCGTCGCCCACCTCCTGGCGAGAGCTGGACCCGTCCACTCCCTGAGCGACATAGCCGAAGCTGTACGGCCTCGGCCTGTTGTCTTCCTGGCCCCTGTAACCCTGCACGAGGCACGACACATGGTTACATGCACAGCCAGAAGCCGACGGAACTGGGCCCGTATTCACGAAAACCTCTTTCGCTAGAATTGGTACATTCAATTCTGATGCGGGACATAATATTAGCGAAGACGGCCATCCACTGGAAAAGAGCTCTTATCAACGACAATTTGTGCATCCCCCCGTTATATTTAATTCATGACACGCTGTGTGTACAAGTGAAACATTACACGTTGTGTCTCAAAAAGTGCGTAGACGAGATAATTAAGAGACTTCTTTCGGAATAAATTTGCCGAGAGGCTTATATTTTAAAATGCCTCGAGTTATTGATTAGACGAGTAACTGTGAAAATTAGTATAACTTGTAGTGGAGAGAGAGATGGATGATTGATTCTAATTTATCACGCAACCCGTTATAAAGTCCGAGCACGACTGACTACAAGTTTTGGATTGCGGTCAATCGTCTGACTTTGTGTTGAAAAGTTCCTCCAATTTTTTAAAGCGCAGCTTTCTATGTCTCACTGATTCGTCCGGGAAAGCCGAAAACACACAGCAGGAAAGTCAACTTACAGAATGGAACTATCTGCGCATCCGTGCACGAATAGAACAACGGCGCACGACATACGTATCGTAGAACACTACAGTTTACATTCGCAGTTGTACCGATAAGAACAATGGGAACTGCAACGCCACGCTACCCAGACGAACTGTATGTATCTGCATTGCATTAGCACCTCAGCAATGCATTTCCGGCCGTCACCATGGGTAGGCAGCGGGTGCAGCGCACGGCAGAAGAGGCTGACGTACGCGAACTTAAGCGCGGGCGCGATCGTGCGTGTATCGACCCTGTGTATCGGCAACGACAAAGCCTCTGACCGTCTACTACAGGGATCACAAGGCAATACTGTGCAAGAGTAGAGTCGTCCGTGAAAGTTTGAGTGTGTGCGTGTAATCAATGGCTACATGACCTAAAATAAAGGCTATGCAACTTAACGAAGTGTGTCCTCATTCAACAACAACGTTAAAAGAATACAATCCTAAACAAGCAGTCTAATCACATATGCATCGCATCGGTTCGCTCAGCATTTCTTTGGTTCTTTGCGCGGATGTTGGCTTTGGACTTTCACTTTGATTAAGTTTGCATGGGAGAAAGCTTCGTGTTCAACCATCTTTCTTTAAGAAAGGGGCTTTGATTTTATAATTACTTGTCTAATTACTACTTCGAGCCTTTGTGGTAAAAGTAATTCCGACAAGAGCAGTTGATTTTCGCGCTTCACTACTTTTAGTAAACTTCAAACGCATCTTCTAAAACATCCTGTATAACGCCGCAAACACGACCGCCACTGTGATAAATGAATGCTTCATAAGAACCACTAAGTTGTGTCATTGTCATTTACGAGCTAGACAATGTCCCGTCAGATGAAGGCATATCGTCTTTCTCAGTAGTGGCGATTGCAAAAAGGAAAAAAAAAAAAGGAACTACGTGCTTTTATAAAGCCTTACATGGCGTTCCGGTGGAACATGCCGAGGGGTAGTCACAATGGTCCGCCATTTATTTGGCCACTTACTCCCCCATAGTATCCACCACTGCCGCCAGCAAGGTAGCCACGTCCAGCGTAGCCTCCTCCGATCCCAACGCCGACTCCTCCGAGACCGCCGATAGCACTGCCACCGTATCCACCGCGGAGAGTACCGGCATTGGCCATGACGGCGAAGAACAGGGCGGAGGAGATCGCTGCCTGGGCATGCGTCGAAAGTCCCACTCTCAGCGACATTCACGTACACAAGTATCGTATGCAATGTATAACATCAAATGTATGACAGCATTAAAGTGTTAACATGAGGCGTGCTGTCCCAGTATACAATATAGGCTGCAAACTGACAGCTCAGCGTAATCTTTTTCAGGCCACCTATCGAGATTATAGTAGGCCTGCAAAGAGCAGGTGAAGTATGAAATGTGTGTTAGTATTCGAGCCACATGCTATAGATGCAAAGTGTAAAAAATTTAACAAAATGACGGCGGTCATTGACAGAACTAATTTTATTGTAGTTTGGTCGTTTGCAGATATAGCCTCCACCACCAACGATATCACGTGGCATCACTGTCATCATCATCAGCCTATTTGTTTATGTCCACTGCAGAACGAAGACCTCTGCCAGCGGTCTTCAAGTACCCCTGTCTTGTGCTAGCTGATTCCAAGTTATGCCTGCAAGTTTCCTAATTTCCTCACCCAGTCGAATTCTCTTCTGTCCTGGACGGCGCTTCCCTTCTCTTGGCCCCCATTCTGTAACTCTAATAGATCATCGATTATCTGCCCAACACTAAACATGGCTTTCCTAGCTCCTTTTTCTTCTCTTAATGTCAACTATAGAATATCGGGTACACCCCGTTTTCTCGCTAATCTACACCGCTGTCTTTCCGTCTCTTAACCTTAGGGCTAACATTTTTCGTTCCTTCGCTATATAGCTGCGCAGAAGGTAGTCTGCAAACGTGCCCGAGCCGGCAGTTTTTCTATCCATAAATACCGTTCCTAACAGCAGTAGATGGCTCCAACGTAAACGTATGATTATAGCACGAAACTGCAGGAGAGCTCAGGCGCGTGTTTTGAGACGTTCAAAACCAACGAAGGCACTCACGATGGATGCGTGGGCTTTGTAAGTAAAAGCGTTGGTCATAAAAAATAATAAGTCTCGCGTCCGCCGCTGTCTAAGGGTGTGTAGGACTACGGCGCACGTTGCAGAGTGTCTTGCTAGATGACAGGAAACGATTTGCTACACTTATGGTATTGAAGCCGAACATGATCCTGCTAAAGGTATTGAATATAAAGCAAAGCAAAGAACGAATTAAACACAGGCTCTCACGTATTTGGCGTCTAAATTGCAATTTACTCATCTGCCCAAAAAAGGTATAGGTGTTCATTGAAGCGAAAGTAAAGCGCGCCTGCTTCCCGAGCCCATAGCAGCCGCGCTTTGCTTGAAACTAGCGCATTTTAGCAAACAATTACTACACGACCTCAAGAATTTGAAATTCTCATCTGAAGTCTTTGATCTCTTTATGGCGAAATGTTAACCTCGCAGCTCTTAGCCTGCGCCTCCTGAAATCATTCTTCACGAGAACGATTTCATGTGCGCAGTCTGAGCGTTGGACTATATACTGACGCTCAGACTCGGTTTCTAAGGCACAACCGCTCTGAGTACCTAATAATAATAATAATAATAATAATAATAATAATAATAATAATAATAATAATAATAATAATAATAATAATAATAATAATAATAATAATAATAATAATAATAATAATCAAAGACACCCTCCGTCCGTATAATGTACGAGACTCCCGAATACGAGTCGGAAGTTTCGGGAGGACGCTCTCACCTTCCACATGGTCGCTTGCTGCTCCCGCTGCTGCTTCTGCTGCTGCGGTGACGAGACACCTTGTGTCCGCTGTGGCGGACGGCGGCCCTTTTTATACGCTCCGAGCCAATGCGGCCGAGCGTGCGCGGCGTGGCCGGGATGCATGCAAAAGCGGGGGCGATCCACATGCACTGGCCACACACTTCCTCACTGTAGTGTTACTCTCTGTTTTGGCGCCCGCCTTTGCTCGGCCCTCCTCCTCGATCGAGAATGCAAGGGATGCAAAGCTATCTTCAAGAAAAAAATAAACATTTTGAAAGTATACGGTGTGTGCGTTCCTTCGCCTTGTCTGCTTAGCGCTTCAGTTATTTCACATTATGCGCTTTGTCCCCTGTCCGCCGCTCAGTCATGACGATGCTCAAGGACGTGGAGGTCTTATAGCGATGTCGATGGAGGCGCTTGCATGTATGTGAAGTGGTGCCGAGCGGCTGCATATTGCCCTGATGCTTTCAGCACGTTCATGCTTTTTCGGCGAAGCAGGGCAACTCAACATATGTGTTAAAGCTATAACAAGTAGCAGGTATAACTATGCCTTGAACATATATTACGAACCGCGTTAGTGTACTGACTTTAACTGAAGAAGGAAAAATATTGCACTTTGCACAAGCCCTAGTGTTTCGAAATTGTTTATGACGATAAACCGTCGACTTGCCCCCGCTCAAATTTCATGCATAGGTGGCATTTCGTGGCGTATGATTGAACTGAGTGAGTGAGAAAGAAGGAAGGAAAAGCAGGGATGTTAACCAGGAAAGTATCTGGTTCGCTATCCTACACTAGGGGAAGGGAAAAGGGGAATGTACAGAAGGGAGATATGTGTACATTCTGTAGGGGGGGGGGATGCGCACCGAAAAGTATTAATTTTATGCGTGAATGAGACATATCGTCGCCTGTCTAATAATTTCGAAAAGCCTCCACGGTGATGTATATAGGCGGATCTATTTCAATGTATGGGCGACAGCGCGGCATTTTTCTTTGTTTGTTTCCTTTTTTTCGATTTTCTAGCCTCGTATCGTCGTTTACATGGAGGTAGAAACTCTGCTTGCATGACCGATGACGGCGCGCGGGAGTTGGGGGAGAGTGGGGAACCACAAACTGTCCAACCCCCTCCTCTTTCTTTCTCTCAATATATATATATATATATATATATATATATATATATATATATATATATATATACGAGAAAGCACTGTTCCATTGAGAGAAAGCCAGTGAATGCGTCTGTCACTTCATTTTATATTTACCAGCCATGCACGTGAATATCAATCACACATGGTGCACGAACCATTGTGGACGAACAATTCTGTGCTTATCTTGTCTGGAATTATATAACATCTCTAGATGGTGCAGTGACAAAAGGCTTATTAGAGCCTTACAGAAGTCCCTGACCCCGCACAATAGCAGCAGCAGCATACCACGCCTATAAAAGTGGACATTTGCTAGAGTTTTAAGAATGCAAGAAATATTTATATTGGTGTATAAGTCTATAGTACAAATGTATCGATAGTTAAGGTAATATTATTGTACAAGATATATACGTAAAAGTACAGTCAACATAAAAGACTTACAATATTAATAAGAAAAAAAATGTCAGAAGATATTTGCGACCTTGCAGAATGACGAACTAATTTACAGCGAAGCTGTTTCTTTCGAGCTGATGAAGTGAGAGTTTTACTTTCCTGTAATTCCGCCTTAAAAGGTTACTCGGTTCCATGTGAAACCTTGCCCGCATGTCAGGCTTGCGAGCACTTACTGTTCGGAATTTTTTAAAGCCAGTAATTCAGCAACACACATTTAGTGCGCGAAAACATTAACCATACCTGGTGGAATAGCATGCCCTCCCCCCCCCCCCCCCCCCCTGTTTTTGCTAGATTTTATCTCGGTTTCGCTCTCAGATCTCCCAGAGCAGCAGGATAATCTCCGCGTTGCTCATAAAACACTTTGATAAAGCTCTGGATTACTTGAATGCGTATTTTACTGTACGTTTCATAATATGTCCTCTCACTCTGAACTTACCATACACATTGCGCATAACGCCGTCCTTATTTTCGCCAAATGTATACAAGGTGCCCCGATTAGTTCACCGAGTACCTCGCAGAAACCAACTACGAAGTCTTATTACGCATTAAGATAGGAACAACAAAACGAGGCTTCAGTGATTATTTGCAAGATTTCTAACTGGACCAGGAACGTAAAAAATTCGTCGGCCCTTCCAGTCCGTGAAGATGGTTAACCAGCGAAGCTTAAACGTGCGGCCCCGGTGCTTATCGCTGGGTTAATTGCGAGGGTTCATTAAAGCATTTCTCAATTATGAGGTTACGCACACGTTTGGCTGCGACGGAGAGAACGACGTCACTGACGGTATGCCCGCAGTCCGACGTTGTCACTCGCGTTCGATGTCTCGAGTAAGCTCGGCGGCGTGGTTAGCAGCATTCGCACGCCATTGCCGCTTGCGATTCTTCGAAATTAAATTGCTTCAAAATTAAATCTGTCCGTTACGTAAGACAATCAATGGCTGATACCCCCGTAAACGCGGCCTCCCAATTATGACGACAGAAAAGGAGTGAAATTCTACGTTGGAATGATGAGCGGCAACGGAGCCAGCTGTGGGAGAAGAAAACGACGACGAATGCGGGAGCATGGCTCGAGCGCGTGCCGAGCACATGCACGAGCTCAACTCGCGAGGGGCGCAAACGAGCCAGCTGCGGAAGAAGACGACGACGCTCGAGGCGATGCTTATGATGATAGTTTTCTGTACACAGGCGATTTCGCCTAGCCATATACGATTTCGTCTAGACAAAAAAACCTTCGCTTTAAAAATTTTGTCAGACATGGGACTTACCATGACCACCACTCCCATTTCCACGAAATGTACACTTGTAATCTACAGCTATGTCGGGACACACGAAAGCATAGCTGATCACACGTTTTAAAACTTGATTAAGACATTTAAAAAAAGCTGTTGTTAGATCCAGCTCATTTAACTTCGCACAGAAATTTTCATAGCCTACCACCCATTTTTGCTAAATTGAGTTTCGGTGGCATTTCTATTTCTGCCACGGCAACGGGTTCCATTCTTCCCCGTTCGTTACACGCTCATAAAGTTCTAGAGCGCTTGGATATGTAATTTATTACCACAGCCTCAGTCGTCCACCCACTTTGAGCTTTGCCTACATGTCACCCATTACCTCGTCCTTACTGCCACCAAACATAAAGAAGCTGACTCCTTTAGTTCAACGAGGACACCTGGTGAACCCACTATACGTATCATGCATAAAAAAAAAAAACGAGGTTTTAGTAATTTTTCGTAACGCCCCTGAGAAGCCAGAAACGTTAAAACTTCGCGACACATTCCACTTAAGCTGCGCCCATTCCTTATAAGTATACAGTTTGTGAAATGCAGATTACTCTTAGGAATTTGAGAAACGTAGTTGATAACGGCAGCTTGACACTTTAGAACGCTTGCTTAAGATTAATGCTTAACGCTTGCTTAAGAAAATATTAAAATATTTTTTGCAAAAGCTGTATTTGACCAACGCGCATTTAACATCGCATGCACAAACTTGGCGTAGCTTTCCCCATATGTTAGCAAAATTTAACCTCGGTTGTAATTGTAATTAATGCCATGCAGGGCAGCGGTTAAAGTTTTACACCGCTCCTTAAACACCCGAATAGTGCTCCGGACTTCTTGCATACGTAATCTATTGTAAAAAGGCGCAATTAACCCACCGATTTGGAACTTTGCCTACAAGTGCCTCTAATTTTCTGCAAATATGAATAAGGTGCCTTGATTACTTAACCGTAGACACTGGAGAAACAAACTGCGAGCCTCGTATGGCGAACAAAAATAGGGTAAAGCACGAGGGTTCAGTTATTACTTGCAACATTACATTTAAAACAAGGACATGAAAGTTTCGCTGCGCATTACACAAAAAATTATCCCTATTTTCACGGACTCTGAAGTTCGTATCCGGTGCCGTTGTTTTAGGAGTCTGGGAAACATTTGTAGTGTAGGCAGCATAACACCTTGGGACGCTTGAATATGTAACTTTCTACAAAGGCTGCAATGAACCCACACAGACTAAACATTTATCGCTCGTCACACAGAACACGATTTCTACTTCAACGAAATATAAACACCGTTACTCTCATAGTTTACCGTTACTCACCGTTACTCTCAACTAAGTTCCTTGCATAACGCTTAAAAGTTGGGAGAAAGCAGGTATTTAGTAAGTATTTTCGAAGCACATAAGCAACCTACACAGTTCAAGCTTTCGGTATATAGCAGCCGAAAAGTAACCCCATTCCTTCGAAATTTGAGATATCTACCTTTTTTTGCTCCTGCCAGGGAACGTGGGCTAGTGTAACTCTTATGTTGAAACAAAGAAACAACCTAAAATGAAATTAACCAACATCGTCAGAAGTGGCACATTCCGATAGAAAAAATTCAAGGCAGTGTTGTAATGATATTGTGATGACTCTTCACGTTCGACAGTGTCGTTTTCTTCTTAACGCATGAAGCACAAAACAAGAACCCGACACAAAACAGCAGAAAGACGGCACAGGACAACCACTTCCAAATTTAGTGGTCACCAACTCTCTCAGCTGTCGACATTCCTGCATATCGCTTTCACCAACATGTCTAGGATAAGTGGTGATTAAGCAATAAAATTCGACAGCCTCTGGAGACACACACACACACACGTATATATATATATATATATATATATATATATGGATTAAATAGCTCCGGTATTTGAAAATCCAACAACTTCATGCCACAGGCATGAAGTTGTTGGATTTTGGATGAAGTGTTGGAACAACAACGATGCCACAAGGCATCGTTGGACGCTGCTGATTAGAATATTTTATAAATTCTCGCCCTTAGAAGAAATATAGCAAGCTAACTTTATTTTTTCAAATATGATTGGGCGGTCCCAAAAAACTGGGCATGATGGAAGAAGCGAAACGTAAAAATTGTCATGGCGGGAACTGCCCAGCCTTCTCTAGAATGCCAGCGTGTATGGCACACCCCATTCGTCGTCTGCGACAGCTCTTCGCGGCGAGACACGAAAGACAATCCCCACCGGCCGAAAAGGGGATACGTAATTAAGAAAAGCCGTAATTAAGCATGGCTAATGCATTCACAAAGAAAATTAGACCTCAGCTGTTGTTTCGTTGCATATTCCAGCGTGTAGCCAAAAGTGCCCGCTTTCAAATGTGGGGGAGGGGAGGGGGGTCAAAGGCACACTTTGCGCCTCCATTTATGACAGCGGGGGGGGGGGGGGGAAGTGCCCCCCGGCAGATACGCCTATGTTCCCATTACCCATGCGTCAACTGGAGTTCATATAAATTTTGCACTGGTCTGCTCAAAAATTGATAAATGACCAAAAAACAAGAACATCGTAGTGCATGTCTAGTATTTGCCATGAACACATAGTAAACATACACATGCACAGATCGTGAGCTTCACACGAACTAATGACTCTTGTGTACGGAAATAAAGCAGCAAAATAAAGGAAAAAATTAAAGCATGCTTTCATTATTCAGCTCACCAAGATAGAGACGGCACGCATACGTTCAGCTCGGTATGCATCGGAAACAGTTGTCGGGCGCGGAAGGACGAACACACTATCGCATGGGCCTGCTAAAAAAAGCGGTGGTATGAAGAGCATAAGTGACGCATGACAAAAAATTTTCCCCAGACTGTGTGTGCAACAAATGGACGTGCTTGAACGGTGTCCAAATTTTCTGGGCACGCCGTGAACTTTTGCGCACGACTACCAGTATGAATGAAAGAGGCAATTGAAAATTCGCAACTGTAATGCGCGAATATTGCGTGATGGTACGTATAGAGCTAAAAGAATCTATATCCACAGCCGGAGAATGGATCTCGTACAAACGCTTCAAGCTAGTCTGTATCAGGGGCCTTGCACCCAACAATTGCTATGGCGGAATCCTATGGCTTTGGTAACGTACAGGCGCCGTAAATGATAACGTGCCGGCAATATATAAAGAAAATTGAGCAGTAAACAGTGGATATTGCATTGATGATGATCATATATGAATTTTATTGGCGCAAGGTCCAGGGATGGCCAAAGAGCGGCAAGAAAGATAGTGTGAAGCAGTCTATGAAGTGGTAAATGGCAGATGGTGATTGCACATGGGCTGTATAGGGGCCTAAAACATCTTCTTCTTCTTTCTGGGGTTTTACGTGCCAAAACTAGTTATGATTATGAGGTACGCCGTAGTGGAGGGCTCCGGATTAATTTTGACCACCTGGGGTCCTTTAACGTGGAATACAACGCAAGCACACGGGCGTTTTTTCATTTCGCCTCCATCGAAATGCGGCCGCCGCGGCCGGGATTCGATCCCGCGATCTCATGCTCAGCAGCGGGCCTAAAACATACGCTGTAAATGGCGTAAAATATATAGACACTAAAATAATGAGAATGACAAGTGATATGGGCTATGATCATAAAAAATATTCTACGTCTGGATAACAGAATAAAATGTGGCAAGCCAATAATGGCACAGCTGCCTCACCAGAGCCCTTGCGCGCAAGGGCCCAGAGGCCTGTGCCTCACAGCCCTACTATCGCAGCTGCACCCTCTATAGAGAGGGCGTGCTACGAACCTCTTGGGCTAATAACGTGCAACACAACATCATTTAAAAAATTGAGCACCGCTTTAGACCCGAAGAATGGTTCTGCGCCAAGAAACAGTGCGGGATGAAGGGGGATACGTTGCTGGTAAGTTTGAGCAAAATGCTTTTTACGTTCAGGTTCTGCTGTCTGACACTCCATCAAGACGTGGAGGACGGTCAGCCTCTCGCCACATCTACCACAGGTGGGAGGTTCAGCACCAGTTAAAAGATAAGAATGGGTACCATAGGTGTGCACTATTCTCAGTCGGCAAAAGAGCACATCACATCGTCGGGAATTTGATAGTGGCGACCAATTCCCTAACTGGGGCGTGATTGCGTGCAGCTTATTCAAGGTTTCGGCATCCCACAAGTGTTGCCAATGGCTCCTGAGTTTTTTACGAAGGAATGGCTTCAGGTCTGTGGCTGGCACTGCTATAGATAAACTGCGAGCTTTTGTTACCATGGCTTAAGCCATTTCATCTACTAGCACATTTCCCTCGATGCCTCAGTGCCCAGGCACCCGGCATAATACAACATGTTGGTTTGACATGTAGGTTCTGCATAGCAGTGCGTAAAAAACTGTAGTGATTTTAAAGCTTTCACTACACTTAAGGAGTCTGGGCTTTTGTAAGATTTGTTTTTATAATATGTTTCACAGGCGCCATCACTGCATAAGCTTCTGCAGTAAAGATGCTGATTTCCCGGTGCAGGAAGTCGGATTCTGAAAATGATGGACCAGCTGCTGCATATGAGACGCCGGATTGTGACTTCGATGCATCTGTGTAGAATTGTGGACAAGAATACTTCCACTGGAGGAAGTGTATACGAATGTGTACTTCTGAAGCGTGTTTCGTGATTTCCTCAAATGATAAGTCACACACTATCTCCTGCCACAGCCATGAAGAAAGTTGCTTTGCTGGAGCCATTATTTCATGTGTAGGGAGCGGAATACCCATGTCCTTACTCAATTTTCTTACATGCAGGGAAAAGGGCTATCTCACCGAAGGTCCGTTGCGAAAAACTGTACTAGATGTATCGTTAATCGTTGAATAGAATGGATGTTCACAATTAGAGCTTACTTTCAGAAAGTATAAGAAACCAGAGTATGTCCTCTGCAGATCAAGAGACCACACATCTGATTCTACATACAGGCTCTGTATGGGACTTGTTCTGAAGGCACCGGTCGCGAGGTGGTTACCTAGATGGTACACAGGATCTCGCATCTCCAGGGCGCTGGGTGAAGCAGATTGGTAGACTACAGCACTGTAGTCTAAACGCGACCATATAAGGCATTTGTGCAGAGTCATGAGGCAGTTCCTGTCACTACCCCAAGTTGTGGGCGACAGGATTTTAAGGATATTTAGCATTCTTAGGCATTTACCTTTAATGTGCCTTATGTGTGAGAAATAAAGGTAAGCTTTGAGTCTAGTATGAGACCAAAGAAATTGTGTTCTGCATTGACAGGAACGCGTTCTACATGGAGTTCAATAATGGGCTCTGGGACCAGGCATCTTTTTCGTTTAAACATGACACAGGAGCTCTTTTGGGGATTGAGCTTAAATCCATTCTCATTAGCCCACTTAGACAGTTTGTTCAGGCCTAGCTGCACTTGTCGCTCACAGATGGACAGGTTACGTGACTTGAATCCTATCTGCACGTCATCAACATATGCGCAATAAAATAAACTTCGCGGAATAAAGGATCGAAATGAATTCAATTTGACAATAAAAAGGGTGCAACTAAGGACGCCACCCTGAGGCACTCCAGTTTCCTGCACAAATTGCCTAGACAAAATGTTTCCAATTCCAACACGGAATATCCGGTTGGAAAGGTAGTTTTCAGTTAAGCTACACATGTTTCCACGGATTCCCATTTTGGAAAGGTCTCTTAATATTCCGTAACGCCAGGTAGTGTCGTATGCTTTTTCCATATCGATGAATACTGATCGAAAGAATTGTTTGTGAATGAAGGTATCTCCAATAATGCCCTCGATGCGTACGAGATGGTCAGTCGTTGACCGGCCTTCCCTAAAGCCACACCTGCACGCATCATGCTGTTAGTTCGATTCCAGAAAATGTAGAAGACGGCGATTAACAATCTCTTCGAAAAGCTTACAAAGGCAACTCGTAAGCGCGATTGGGCGGTAGCTTGTTACAAAGGAGGGATCTTTACCCTGCTTCAGAACTGGAATAACAACAGCTTCTTTCCATGCAACTGGAAGGTACCCGGCAGTAAAAATTTTATTAAAAAGTACTAGGAGCGTCCTTAATGTGTCTGTGTGGAGGGTTTTATTCATGTCATACATGATTCTGTATGCCCCCGGGGCAGAGTTTTACACATACTCAAACAAGCTTTTAACTCAGCGATACTAAAAGTAAGGTTATAAGCGTTGTTCTGTGTGCCCTTAATGTTCGAGTGCCTTGCGTTCAGCTATCTGTTTGTGTTTAAGAAATAATTCAGAGTACTGGGTCGAGCTAGACACACGCTCAAAGTGTTCACCGAGAGCATTCGCCTGGTCCTCCAAGCCGTTGCCTTGTTCATTGACAAGCGGTAATGGATGGGTTTCTTGCCCCTTCAGCCTTCTAAAGCCATTTCATACTTTAGACTCTTGTGCGTAAGATGTTACTCCGGACAGAAACCTCTCCCAGCTAGCCCTAGTTGCTTGTCGCCGCGTCCGTCTTCCCTGTGATCTTACAAGTTTAAATTTTATGTGATTTTCCGCAGTCAGGAAACGACGCAGTACACCCCACGCTTTGTTCTGTTTCTTTCGTGACAGTCTGCACTCTTCATTCCACCAGGGGACCTTCCTTTTACATGAGACACCTTTTGTTTGTGGAATGAATTTTTCCGCTGCATCGATTATAACAGCAGTAAAATACGCTACTGCATCTTCAATACTAAAATTGTTCATAAAATCTTGTGATAAGTACGTTGACTCTTTAAAACTTTTTTAATCAGCGGACGGTATTTTCCAACGGGGGTGTGGGGTGGACTGTCATGTTCCTGCATTAAGTTAAGCATTACAGGAAAGTGGTCGCTCCCAAATGGGTTCTTGACAACATTCCAGTCTATGTTAGGAAGGAGGCTCGCATTGCCAATCGCTAGGATTGTTCATTGCTCTCAACACGACCGCAAAGCAGGAGCGAGTCTTGACCCTCTACAACCTTGGCGGCGCGAAGTACGTGATAGCAGACAAATTTTCTACATCTAAATATAGGAGCCCCGACCTGTAAGAAAAATATTCAATTTAATACTTCACGCCGGCGTTCCGGGCGCTCTTAACGGTCACAATACGCACGCATAAACGCAAGCTTGTAAACGAGGATGACGGTCACTGGCAAGACGCCGTGTAATGAGCACGACGCATGTCCTTCATAATCAAGGCCTGTGATCACGATACCGGGACGAAGACCTGATAATTCCGTTTATATGACGACGCCTGAATGCATAACTACTAATAAGACTAGTTATCGTGAATGACGGAATTTACGAAGTGCAGAAGGTACTGCGGGTGAAATGAAGACAGCGAGTGGGTAGGGCGTGTTTTCTAAATCGTGCTTTTGAGATGTAAAGAAAAAGAAAAAAACTGACTTCGTCGCAACGGGCACTTTTACAAGTGTCTATGGCGCAGAAGTCCTTCAGCAGCGTTTTGCTTTTTTCCACCACGTTTGATCTTTTTTTCGCCAACCACTTATTTAGCATTTTTGGTATAAGCTAGTAATACAGTAGTCTTTCTTTCGTGGAAGCTTGTTTGCAACCAGGCTGTAAAGTTACTAAGAGGCTATCTACGCAGTTTTCTTTATTCACAATTAGTGACCTTGTGTTTAGAACTGATCATATGTTTCTGAGAAATCTTTTTGCGTCATAGTGATCATTACCGACGGGGTGCCCAGTATATAAAATAAATATTCCCTATGTAAAGATAAACTTCTTCGTTTTACTACTCGATATTGGATTCAACATTGAATACTTACTATTCGTATTATACTTTTCGAAGATAAGTAAGCTTCTTGCGTGCACTACGGTTGATCAGAGCATCGCGTGACGTCGTTATTCACCAGCGCCTCTCGTGCTGGATACGCTCCGAGAATGACGGTACATTCGACTTGTTTTTATCGAGATTCGGCTCGGATGGATGGGTGGATGCTATGAGCGCCCCTTCGAAACGGGGCCACCAAGGTCTCGTTAATACTTTGCCTAATATCCTACTTACCTAAAAAAAAACTTCACACACACACAGAATTCTCAGCATCATGCTTTCTGAACCAATATTGGGAACTTTGTTCTTGTACGCCTCTGTTGTGTGTGATCTCCCTACTTTTCTGCCACGAAATTTACAATCACCTCTTACTAATCTCTATTGCGGCCATGTTTCCTTTCCCCCTGCTATAGCTGAACCCAATGGCTTCAGGGAGGCCAGAGGAGCCTAAGCCGACCACTGGACAGATATCTTCACATTCTAATAAAACATGCTCCATCGTTTCCTTAACGTTACCGTATGTATGTATGACAGAATGTATGTATTGACAGAAGAACGAAGTTCAGCAATATCCTGTGCTATTTTATTTTGTGCATCCAGCAGTCTGGAAAACATGGCAGAAACGGAAAGTTCGCTATCCGTGGATGCCGAGTCACTATCGGAATCGCCCACATCTCCACTCGGTAACACCGCAGGTGTTCCAGAGCCAGAGCCAGAATTTTCACCGGAAGTACCCTTACGTCCCCTTGGCCCAGGGTTTGGCTCAACGTCTCCACTTAAACACAAGCAACTCATTCAATCCACAAGCCGAGCATAAATGGAAACATATAAAGACACAACAGTTTGTGAGCAAGTAAACAACCGCAAGTGACGGTTATCTGAACGGATACAATGTGCGTTGTCTAAGTAACATACCTGCACAATAAAGAAGCACCACGTGAGCATTGTGTTGCTGCTGCTGCTGCTGCCTCGCCCACTCAAGCTGCGCTGTGGCTGGGAGCCTTTTATATCCAATACTGATGACGTCACAGAGTTTGCCCTGCCGACGGTTTGTTGACCCAGTGTTGAGTCAGCATAGACGCTTGGGAACCGCGCAGGCTCAGCGGTCATGCCATCATTATCACTCAGCAGAAAGACAGGAAGGGCAGTCTGCATACATCTTCGGTGATCGGAAAGTTGGATTGCGTCGGTTGACGCATTCCGGACCACCACGCTGTCCAGGCTGAGGATTCCAGAAGGCTGGCAAGAAACTGCACAACAAAGAAGCAGAGCGTGAGCATTGTGTTGTTGCTACTGCTGCTGCCTCGGCCACTCGCTTCGAAAAGTAAAGAGCTTACCTTTGAGTTATCATAAAATGTTTCTGTCCTTATTTCGTTTTTTCTTCTAGAGTGGTTAGTCCTAGCAGGTTTCTTTTCCAATGCCCGCACCCACAAGATTGTCTCACCCTCTCTCACTTTGCGTTTGACGTTCTTTGTTGACATGTGGCTCACCATACCGGTTGCGTACTTGCTGGTAAGATTCCTAGTTCTTTTCCTCCACATTGAATCAATGCTTTTCCTGCACAAATATCTGAACACTCTTCCAGCTCATTTACTTTCTTCCATATTCCTCAGTCATTCTTCATAATCAATTTTACTCTGAGCTTCCCTCACTTCAAAACTTGTCCAGCCCATATGACCCTGCCCAGCTTCATTTGTAGCCTTCCAGTGAGCGCCCACCGGGAGGCGTTCCACTGACCTTTGGTTGCCATGGAGCCCTGATTGTACGCCTGAGTTCAAGCAAATAACCGCGTTTCTAAAAGTAAGTCCTCGAACCATTACACCTTTCCACATACCCTGGAGCACCTCGTACCTATCGTATCCACATTAGGCTCTGCATTTCAATATGGCCGCTTTTCTCTTCCCATTTTCTGTTATTGTTTTTTCCTGTGTTTTCATATATCTATATTCTTGGTTTATCATACACTAAGTTATTTGTATTCTTTTACCAGAGGAATTTCCTAGCCCTGTATTGTATGTATTGGCCCTGATTGAATATAGTATGAAACCTGATCTTTTAACGCTAAATTTCAAACTTAAAGTCTCGCCTTCCTGTCCACAGATATTCGCCAGACGTTGCATATCACTTTGTGTGTGAGCTAGCAACACAAGGTCGTCCGCATAAAACAAACCGAGAAGCTGCTGCTGTACTATTGTACCCGCCTGTTTGTGCCGGAGATAAAACCCGATATTGCTTCCCTCTAGCGCCCTTTCCATGCTTACCATGTACACCATAAAGAGCAAGGGGGATAAAGGGCACCCATGTCTCCGTCTCTTCCTGATGTCAACTTGCTCCTCGCTCCTCATCCCTTCCCATTCAACGCAAACTGCATACTT